>NW_020716097.1:0-14170 GCF_002925995.2 Terrapene triunguis
GGGAGCCGGGAAGGTCCCATCTACACCCCTCAGGGCCCCAGGACTGCGAGTGCCCATCCTGCCCCAGCACAGAGCCACAGGCAAGGGGGTGTCATGGCCCTCGGCCCCAGAGCAGCCCCACTGCTGCCCTGGGGATACGCCCCCCCCCGCGGCTCAGCCCCCCTGTATCCCTCTAACTTGGTCCTGCCTTTCCCTCTTGCTAGTGGACTCTGATGACGCCACAGTCTGCACCAGTTCCCTGCTGAGCTCTGCATCTCCAGCCAGCGCAGGGACCCCCCACAGCAAGGAGGCCATGGGCACCCCACCGCCCTCCCCGTCTGTCAGCAGCGGCCTCTCGGGGGCTGGGTGAGGCTCCGCCAGGGGGACTGGAGGGAGGCCGGAGTAGGGTTAATGTCCCGCAGGCTTGTTAACCATTTCCCTCCAGCAGAGCCAGCCACACTGCTCTGTCCCAGCCCGCCTGGCGTGTTCACCCTCCTCTGTGTCCCCTGGCCCAGAAGGGAGGGGGTCCATGCTGCACCATGTGGGGTACGCACTGCCAGGCAGTGAGGGGCGGGGGCTGTGCCACACCCCCCCAGCCCCCGGGCCTGAGACGCTCTGGTTGTTAAATGAAAGCGGAGATTGCGGGCGATGTTCCCGTGCCCCTTGGGCCACATGGGTGATGCCCATGGGGAGGAGGGGCTGGAGCTGGCTGTGGGGCAGCAGGAGACCCGAATGGGGCTGGATCCGGAGGGACGCTGGTACGGGGAGGGGGTGGCTAGGCCCAGCCCTGAGGGGCGGAGCGTGGCTGGGGCTATGTTGCTGTGGCTGTCGCCCAGGTCCCTGAGCCCCGGCGTGGAGGTGATGGGCCTGCAGGTCGACTACTGGACAAGCCAGGGGCCGGAGAAGAAGAAGGAGGGAGAGAAGCGGGAGATGGGCTTGAAGAACACACTGAAGAGCAACTTCCGGTCGCTGCAGGTCAGCCGCGTGCCCGGCGCCGGGGAGCTGGTCCCCCCCAGCACCATGGCCATGACCGTGGTCACCAAGGAGAAGAACAAGAAAGGTAACGGCTGGCAAAGGCCCAGGCAGGGCCTGCACCTGTCCCAGCCTGCCCTGGAGGGGGCGGAGAGTCCCAGCCTGGCTCCCCTGGCAGGGCTGGCTCTAGGAGTCTTTGCTTTCTCCTCCCAGTGATGTTCCTGAGTAAGAAACCCAAGGAGAAGGACCTGGAGCCCAAAAGCCAAGTCATCGAAGGGATTACGCGCCTGATCTGTACGGCTAAGCACCAGAACACCATGCTCCGAGGTGAGGGCGGCCCAGCACCATGCCACACCCCTCCAGAGAGCCAGCCAGGCCAACAGCTCTGCCCCACCACTTGGACACCGGGGGCTGGCTGAGCTCTGCCAGAGTCTCTCTCTCCCCCGGCCCAGCTCTGGGGGGGTGAGCTGTGCATGCACCCACACAGCCCTGCCCCCCACAGCTGAGCTGCATGTGTGCTTTGAGCACAGCGACCAGAACATTGGGCACCATTAAGAAAGAGATAGATAATAAGACAGAAAATATCCTATTGCCTCTGTATAAATCCATGGTACGCCCACGTCTTGAATACTGCCTGCAGATGTGGTCGCCCCATCACTAAAAAGATCTATTGGATTTGGAAAAGGTTCAGAAAAGGGCAATAAAAATGATTAGGGGTTTGGAACGGCTGCTGTATGAGAAGAGATTAATAGGACGGGGACTTTTCAGCTTGGAAAGGAGATGACTAAGGGGGGATCTGATAGAGGTCTATAAAATCATGACTGGTGTGGAGAAAGTAAATAAATAAGTGCTATTTACTCCTCTTAACACAAGAACTAGGGGTCACCAAATGAAATTAATAGGCAGCAGGTTTAAAACAAAAGGAAGTATTTTTTCACACAACGCACAGTCAACCCGTGGAACTCTTTGCCAGAGGATGTTGTGAAGGTCAAAACTATAACAGGATTCAAAAAAGAACTAGATAAGTTCACGGAGGACAGGTCACCATCAAAGGCTATTAGCCAGGATGGGCAGGGATGGTGGCCCTAGCCTCTGTTTGCCAGACACTGGGAATGGGCGACAGGGGATGGATCACCTGATGATTCCCGGTTCTGTTCATTCCCTCTGGGGCACCTGGCATTGGCCACTGTCATAAGACAGGATACTGGGCTGGATGGACCTTTGGTCTGACCCAGGGTGGCCGTTCTTATGTTTGGCGCTGTGCTCTCTCCTCTCAGTGTCCATCGACGGCGTGGAGTGGAACGACGTGAAGTTTTTCCAGCTAGCAGCACAGTGGCCAACACACGTCAAGCATCTCCCCGTGGGCATCTTTGGCTACTCGAAGAGCGTGTGAGCCAGCCGGGCGGCCCGGGAGCCGGGACTCTGCTGAGTGTGGCAGGAGGCGGCCATGGCCATGGCCCATCCCTTCTGCTGGGCACGGGGGGAGGTTCCAGGCCCTGGCTGTTCCCACTCGGTTTCTTTCCCCCAAGGGGCTTTTAACATGCAGCTAGAACTGGTGCAACGGGGAATCCATGTGGCTTCCAGAGCTACCACCCCCCAGGCCAGCCTCCCACCACCAGGGGGCAGGGGCCCACCCCAGGGAAGGGAGGGGGACTGGGAGCTGCTTGAGGGTGTCTTACTGGTGCTGCACCAGCAGAGCGGGCTGCTCTGGCTCCCGCCGGGGGGTAGCTCAGCCAGTGGCACCCTCTGGCCAGGGCCTAACTTCAGTCACCCCCTTTCGGAAGCCCCAGGGCCCCACTGGCAGCTCCAGGCAGTTGAGGGGTCTCTGCCCCACCCTGCCGTTTCGGTTAGGGGATGTCACCCCTTGCTCAAGGCCCTGCAGCAGCCCCTAGACCTGGGCCCAGCCCCCCTGCCGCCCACTAGGGAACACGAGGGCCGCTGGAGCTGCAGCCTGTGGACCAGCTGAGGCTCTCCTAGCACTGCACGTAGGAAGCCACGAATGTGGCAGGTGGGGGCCTCCTCCACCATCAGCTCCAGGGCCCCAGCGCTAGGGGAGCTGTGCTGCAGCGAGCCTGGGGGGCAGGGCTGCTCCGCAGTGAGGTCCCAGGCACTGGCCCGGGGGGAGCAGAAAGCTGGGCTGGCCCAGCTGTGCCCTCAGCGCCAGGAGCCAGCACCCAGCCATTCACCGAGCCTCCACCCGTCAGTCCGCGCTGCAGCCCCCTGCTCAGAAATGCTAGGGGCAGGCCCACCCGCTGCAGATGGGGGGACCCTGGGCACGGGCTGCGTTTTCCCACTTACTGCTGGCATGGGGTTCACACGAGGAGTGTGGCAGCCTCCCAGCCCTGGCACTGCAGCTGATCTCACACTCCTGCCCTCCGCCTGGCAGACTCCAAGCCCAGCCCAGCCCCTCATGCTGCCAAACCGCTCCCTGCCCTCGGAGACCCAAACGGGGGGCTGGGCGGCCGGCGGGGGCGTTACCCTGTTTTTTTTACAAGATTCTATTTTTTTTAAACTTACTGTATGGTTGCTTTTCTGGATTAATTTTAATAAATTAATGCTGGTACCACTGTGACTGAGGTGCAGGGTGTGTAGAGCTGGGCCCCGTGCGGGAAGGGGGTGCAGAGCCCCTCAGCCATGGCCAATGCTGCTGCCTCTCACACAGCTGTGTTCTGGTGGGCGAGAACCCCACATGTGGCGGGCGCTGGGGCTTGGGGGCTTACAAACCGTGCATGGCTATGGCTGCTGCAGATGCCAGGTACTGCGCAGAGCGCAGCTCCCAGGAGACGGTGCCAGCCAGGCCAGGAATGCCAAGCCCAGCTCCAGGGACTTGCCATCAATGCTGACCCCCCCGTCCCAGGCACCTGGGAGAATCAGGAGCTGCCAGTGGAGCCAGACGGCTCAATTCTGCCACTAGCCTAATGGGGGTGCTGGCACCAGCCTCACCAGAGCAAGGGAGGGAGCCCCCCATAACCTCCAGCTGTGCCCAAGCCCCTGCACACTGGGGGTGAGGTGCCAGCTCTGCCGTTCCCTGGTAGGGCCCAGGGCTGCGGGCACAGATCAGCAAAGGGAGGGCACAGATCAGCACAGCTGTTTTATTTAAATTAAAAACCTCGAGCCCTTGGGAATCGTGTCTTGTGCTCCAGGGGCAGTGGCTGGGCCCAGGCAGGGCTTCTCCTGGCTCGAGCACCAGGCGTGCCTAGACCCCCAGCACCGGGCAGCCAATGCACTGCCTGTGGCTGGGGCTCCGGCACCCCAGGGAGCAGTGTCCGTGCCCGCCTGGCCCACGCGCACAGCCCCGCTCCGCTTCTACCTGAAGGTGGAGAAGGTCTGTCTCCTCTCGGCGCAGGCTGCGTTGGGCATCGTCTTGATCTCCACTGTCTGGAAGGTGACTTGGGGCGGGCGCTGCTGGGGCGGAGAGGGGGAGGGGGAGGGGGTGGGCTCCGTGGAGACGTACTCCAGCAGCTGGGGGTTGTCCTCCTGGCGCCGCACGTAGCCCTGGCTCAGCAGGTGCAGGGTGCAGGACAGCACGTCCGTGCTGCTGCAGCAGAAGCTGAGGAACTTCAGGGCAGGGCCAGACTCCCATTTCTGACAGGCGTCGATCACCTGGGGGGAAAGAGGGCAGTTACTCTGAGGCTGCTGGGGCGCGGAGCAGCGCGGCCGCTCGCCTGCCAGGCCCCCGTACCTTGAACACCAGGTTATCGATGTGCAGCTCCTTCTCCCCTTTCAGGATCTGGATGATGAGGCAGCAGATGATGTTCCTCTTCCTCTCCAGGGTGCTTCCCTCGTCATCCTCCACATTCAGGTACGTCTGCTTGGGGAGCAGCCACAGGCGCTGGCCGGCCGCCCGCGCCAGGGCCCCCTCGTTCAGACGCAGGACGCCTGGGACCAACACAGCCAGGCTCAGCCATGCCTAGGGAGCGGTTCCTCCAGCACCCCCGGCCCCGCTTGGGGACCAGCCCCAGCCCTCCATGGGCCCTCCCCACACATATCCCACCCCCCAGCCCTGCTTGGGGACCAGCCCCAGCCCCTCCATGTGCCCCCCCTTCACATATCCCACCCCCCAGCCCTGCTTGGGGACCAGCCCTAGCCCTCCATGCCCCCCCTCACATATCCCACCCCCCAACGGTGCTTGGGGACCAGCCCCAGCCCCTCCACGCGCCCTCCCTCCCATGTACCCTCTCCGGCCCCTCTTGGGGACCAGCCCCAGCCCCTACACACACATCAGCCCAGTTCTCCCTCCTCCTCCCCTCGAGCCCTGCTTAGGGACCAGCCCCAGGCCTCCCACATACCCCCCACACCATGCCCCCTCTGGCCCTGCTTGGGGACCAGCCCCTCCACACCCACCAGCCCAGTTCCCCCTTCCCCCCCGGCCCAGCTTGGAGACTGGCCCCTCCGGACGCAAACCCCCTTCCAGCTCACAGACAAGCCCCGTGCTCCCTGGCACCTGCTCTGGGCCCAGCCCAGCCCGGCCAACCCTCCACACCCCCACCAGGCCCAGCGCAGGGGCTCCAGGGCTCCATCCCCAGCTGTGGTCCCCCTGTTCAGGGACCACCCAGGGACAGGGCTCAACCCCCCCCCTGCCCGGTCCCTCCATACGCACCCCCCTGAGGCAGGCTCTGGGTCAGGATCCCGGCCTCTCCCGTCAGAGGTTTCAGTGCGTGGCTCAGCAGGACAGGAGACAGCCCCGTGGCCTGGGCCAGGGTCTCCACAGCAACTTCCTGCGGCGCAAAGGAGACAGGAAGTGAATACGCAGGGGCAGGGCCATGGCGGTGGGGCGACAGCTCTGGGGGCCAGGACAGGCCAACTGGGCCAGGTGTCTTGGGGCCACGGCCCAGGGGCTGGGGCAATGGGGCGAGGTCTCTGGGGGCCGTGGCATGGGGGCGAGGTCGCTGGGGGCTGTGGGGGAGGGGCCGGAGGGGGGGGGGGCTGAGGGGCAAAGGGGAGAGAAAATAACACAGATTCCTCTGGCACAAGCCACCCGGGGGAAACAGCGGCTGCTTGGCCACAGGGGGGCAGGGACCAGGGCTGTGGAGATGAGAGTCCAAGGGCTCGGGAAGTGGGGGGGGGGGGGACGAGGGGAGGGGGGGGGGGGCCCGGGGGGGGAGGACAGACCGTCTCTGCCCCATATGGATGAGCTGGGGGGAAGGCGCTCTCTGTGCTGCAAGGACAGGAGCAGTTGGTGCCCCATTTACACCAGCTGTGGGGTCCCACCCCCCAGGGGAGCGGGGGTCCCACCTGGGCGCTGTTGAAGCCCAGCAGGATGTACATCTGCAGGGTGGAGACGTGCAGGGTGGTGCTGCCCGCGAACCGGAGCTCCGCGTGGCCCAGCCACGTCCACTGCAGGCGCCGCGGCTTTGTGTGCTCCAGGCCAAACCGGCTCTGACCTGCAAGAGACGCGGCCAGTCCCAGCAGAGCCACCAGAGCGCCGGGCCCGCGGGGTCCCCGAGCCAGCCGGGGCTGCCCCCCACCCCCAGGCGGGGCTGGAGCTCACCCCACTGCTCAGCCTAGCCCCCGTTCCCCACCCTCCCCCTGGTGCCCCCTCTCCAATCACACGCCCCCACCCCGGTACCCTCTCCCCTGTCACACGCCGCTCCCCGCCACCACCATGGGGCACAGTGTCCACCCCCCAGCCCCTGCCCGGCCCAGTCGCCCCCCCAGCGCCCAGACTCACTGTTGGTGTAGAAGTCGGCGAACCGCGCCAAGTAGCCCCCGAGGGGCCGCGGGAAACACCTGCTGGGATCCTCCAGGTAGCAGAGCGGGGAGACGGTCCAGCAGCGCGGGGACAGGGCCAGCACCTTCACCTCCGGCTCCTCCTCTGGCTCGGCCGGCTCCTCCTCCATCGCCTGGGGATGGGCGCAGGGGTCAGGCTCCCGCCAGGGGCTCGTCTGCGGCACCTCCTGGGAAGGGAGGGGGCACGGCCCAGACCCCGCCCCCCAGGGGAAGGGAGGGGGCACAGCACAGACCCCGCTCCCCTCCCCAGCCCTCCATGTTCTCCCCCCATGTGCCCGGGGAAGGGAGGGGGAACCGCACAGACCCCACCACCCTCCCCAGCCCCCCATGTGCCCGGGGAAGGGAGGGGGCACAGCCCAGACCCCGCCCCGCCCGGGTTCTCACCGCATCCTCCTGGCCCGCGTCCAGCTCCAGCAGGCGCTTGTCGAGCTGCTGCAGCTGGAAGAGGTGGAATTGCTGCTGCAGCTCCTCCGACTCACTCAGGCTCTTCAGCATCTGCTGGGGGAAGCGATTGGGGAAGCAGAGCCCGATCTGCTCCACGACGGCCCGTTCCAGCCACACGTTCCCCTGGGCCAGGAGCCGGTCGCCCAGGTAATACCTGCAACGGCAGCCGGCGTCAGGGCAGGGCCAGAGCCCCCGACTCCCTCCCCGGCCCCTAGACCTGGAGCCACCCCCAATTCCCATCCCGGAACCCCCCCGGGACCCTCCATGCCTTCGCTATGGCCTGGAGCAGGGCATGCCGGCCGGCCGGCCGCTGGTGAACGCTGTGGGGCCCGGGGCTGGGCCTGACCCAGCCTGTGGGCCCTGCAGTGCCCTGCTGCCCCCCTGCAAGCCACGGCTGGGGACACAGGCTCTGGGCTGGTGGCCGGGGTCCGGCTGGACTTTGGGGAGCCCACGGCCCGAGCCGAGCCAGAGCCCCCATGACAAGCCAGGCACCAGCACCCGCTGATGCGCCGGGCAAAGCCAGAGCCCAGGCCAGGCGAGGGGCACAGCTCCCCACACCCCCGGCTGGGGCCCCTCACCGGTAGAAGTGCTCGAAGGTGTTGGCGAGCTCCAGGCCGGAGAGGAAGAGGATGGGCTCCAGGCTCCGCTGCAGCCGATGCAGCGACTCCACGTTGCCCGCGTCCGTCTGGCTTTCCTGGATCCGCTGGTCCACATAGCGAGCGAACTGCTCGCTCACCTGCGGGGGAGAGCGCCAGCTGCCAGGGCCTGCTCGGGGCGGCTCCCCACGGCAGCTCAGGGGACACCCACATGATGGGGGGGCTCTGGGGGAGGGAACAGTCCTGCGGAGGGGGAGGCCACTCCCTAGGAGCTGGGGTCACCCCACCCGTGGAGACGGGGAGGCGGGGCCGTGGGAGCTGCGTGTCTGGGCGGTGGGCAAGGGGGCTTGAGGGGCCCGCTCCCTCTCAGAGCCCAGGGCTGTTGGAGCAGCGGGGGTTAACTGGCAGAGACCCCCATGCACCTGGGACCCCTCAGACCCCGGACGGCAGCCAGGAGCGTGGCTGGGCAGAGCCGACGCCGGGGGGCTCGGCCCCACTGGGGCACAGGCAGCCTCTAGCCCCGCGGGCTGGCACCAGGCCGAGCAGCCTGGAAGCGCTCCTGGGCCCCAGGCTCCCCCCCCACCCCCGGGCCAGGCCAGCCCCCCACTCACGTGCATGGCCGTCAGGAAGGAGAGCTGCAGCAGGGCCCCGGAGAAGCCCTGCCGCAGGGCCAGCGCGAAGGCCGTCTGCTGCCCGAACAGCTCCTCCATGGCGCCGCGCAGGCCCAGGTAGAGCCGGCAGTACCGCTCCACGAAGTCCGGCCCCTGCCACCACGACTCCAGGAACCGCTTCACCTGGGCAGGGGCAGGCGGCACTCGGTTACAGGCGCGGGGAGGGCCCCGGGGGGAGGGGGAGGGACAGGCTGGGCTGGACGCGGGGAGGGGACAGGCCGGGACAGGTGTCTGTGGGGGGCAGGATGGATGGGGGGGCGGGGGGAGGGCCCTGGGGGGATGGGCTGGCCAGCCCCAGGGGGTACAGGGTGGGCCGGGCGTGGGGGTGGCCCCGAAGGTGGGGAGGGTCCCAGGAGGACAGGACGGGCCAGGCGTGGGTAGGTCTCTCCGTATCTAGTGTCCCATGGGCCTGGGGCAGGAGCTGCAGAGACAGAGGTGGATGGGGGCCTGCTACCCCCACGCAGGGTGGGGAGGGGGTGGGCAGCAGATACACACACAGATCAACAGCCCCCTCCCAGCTGCTGCTGCAGGACACACTCCTCCCCCATGCCCCCCCCCCCGCACACACCTGCTGCTGCACCACGCCCCTCCCCCGTCGCCCCCCCCGCACACACCTGCTGCTGCACCACGCCCCTCCCCCGTCGCCCCCCCGCACACACCTGCTGCTGCACCACGCCCCTCCAGCACTGCGTAATCCCCGTCATGCTGCTGGGCTTCTTCCCCGACACCTTGGCGGCCCCAGAGCTGGTCTCCTTGTTCTTCCCGTTCTTCCCGTCTGCCAAGGGGGGGCCGGCGTGAGAGCAGCGCCCGGGGGGCAGGGCGGGGGCAGCGCCAGCACTACCCCCTCCCCAACCCCAAAGCCGCCTGTGGGGCGAGGGCTGGGCCCGACCCTCCCAGCCTCCCCCGGGGGGGCCCACTTCAGCCCCACACGGTCACTGAGTGCGGGGGAGGGGGCAGGGGCAAGCCGGGCGCTCGGGAGCCAGCCAGCCCCAGGCACCCCGGGGCAGCGGAGTAGCCACGCCCGGCCGGGATCCTGCCCCCTACAACAGGGCTGGCCTTTGCAGAGGGGCGTCTGGCACCTGCCGGCTCTGCCTGTGGGCACCAGACCCACGGATCTGAGTGCTGGGCTAGGCCCCCACGTCTCTGTCTCCTACACCCCGGCCCCAGGGCCTTGAGGAGCAGCCTCTGCTGCGCCAGGCCCAGGGGCTGCCCGCCCGCCCCGCAGAGCGCTCTCCCACCTCACCCCGCCTGCGGGCATCGGGCACACACAGGGTCGAGCCCAGCTTGGCGCCAGTGCCCGGCTCTGGCAGGACGTGCAAAAGGCAGCCCGGAGAGTCCTTACCCGTAGGGACCCCTCTCCCCACTCAGCCCCGGGCAGCACCCCAGGGCCTCCTCCCACAGCCCCCCTCCCTGCCTGGCCCCAAAGCCCCACGGGGGAGGGGCCCTTACTGGCTTTGACCGGGGCTCTCAGCTCCTCGGGCTCCGGGCTGCCGGGGTCCACGTGCACCAGCAGGTGGCTCAGGCGCCGCACGCGGGAGTTGAAGATGGTGGCGCGGCTCTTGGCGCGTCGGGCCGTCTCCAGGTTCTCCAGGTACTCGCTCAGGAGCCAGGCCAGGGGGCTGACGCCGCTGGGATCTGCAAGGCCAGAGGGGGAGGCTGAGCCAGGCGGGCCGGGCGGGCTGGGGGCAGCGGGGAGCCGGGCAGGGGGAACCGGTACCTGGGCTGGTGATGCTCTGCACCAAGGGATTGATTAGGGCCTCCCAGCAGGTCCTGCCCAGAGCCTGGGCCGCCTCGTCATCGGGAAGGAAGCGATCGGCGAACACCTGCTCGTGCCGCAGGGCGCAGTTCAGCCTGCAACAGCAGAGACACCCGCACCAGTCACTGGTGGGGCCCTGGGGCCTTGCCAGCGCTGGGGGGACCCCGGGTACAGACACACACAGGGCAGGGCACTGCCGGGGGCTCTGGGCAGCGCTGGGGGACCCCGGGTACAGGCCTCACCTGTTGAAGAGCTGCAGCAGCTGCATGCGCTCGTCCGCGATCTCCTGGCACCACGTGTGCGCCTGGGTGGTGTAGAACAGGTACGTGCGCCGGCACAGCTGCTCCTTGAAGATCGGCCAGAAGGTGGGCTTGGGCCCCAGGATCTCGATGCCACGCACACGCGTGTCAATGCCACCCTGCACAGGGCACAAAGCTCCCCGGTTAGACGTGGGCCCGCCAGGCCGAGCGACTCCCGGCCCGGGGCCAGGCCTCTCGCTGCCCGTGGAGGCCCTGCGGGGGGCGAGGGAGGCCAGGGACCGGCTCGGCCGCACACAGGGACGGGGGTGTGACGTTGCACTCCATATTTTTTATGGAAATGCCCTTTGAGTGTGACTATGATGTAACTGGAATATGCTGTATGCAAAAGGTCTCTTGTAAGGTATCATAACAAAGGTTATAACCTACTGAATATATTCCTCCTACTTCTATGCATGTATCATTCTTGTATCTGAAGCTAGAAAGATGAAGTGTAACTCTGACGGCCTGTTGTAATTATGCAAAGTGTGGGCCATTAATGGTGGTTTAGAATCGTGATGGCTCCCAGTGACTGGGACAATTGGTTGTAAATGGTTTATTTACCTGTGTAGGTGTGGGCCAGCCCGGGAAGAATGGAGACTAGGTCTTACAGTGACAAGTGACCATGTCACACGATACTGGAATCCATCTTAGATCTGGTACTTTTCCATTTAGAAGGAGGGGTGGGGACCCAGAGAGACAAAGGATTCCCACCTTGTGCCAAAGCTATAAAAGGGGGTGGAGCAGGACAAAGGGGGCTGCCAGTCATGAGAAATCCCCTGCTTACCACCTGAGATGTCTGCTGGAACGAACAAGGACTGGACCAGGGGAAAGGATCGGGCCCAGGCTAGGAAGGAGTCTAGTCTGTGAAAGAAGCTTATTGGAACATCTCTGAGGGTCAGATATAACCTGTAATCAGTTTCTTAATGTATTTAGACTTGCGTGTTTTTGCTTGGTGACTTACTTTGTTCTGTCTCTTATTACTTGAAACCACTTAAATCCTACTTTTTATACTTCATACAATCACTTTTGTTTATTAATAAACCCAGAGAAAGTGATTAATACCTGGGGGAGCAAACAGCTGTGCATCTCTCTCTATCAGTGTTATAGAGGGCGGACAATTTATGAATTTACCCTGTATAAGCTTTATACAGAGTAAAACGGATTTATTTGGGGTTTCCCCATTGGGAGCTGGGTGTCTGGGTGCTGGAGATGACTGAAAACAGCTCAGCAGGTTTCATAAGTCTGCAGCTTTGGGGACGTGGACCAGACCCTGGGTCGGGTTGCAGCAGGCTAGCATGTCTGGCTCAACAAGGCAGGGTTCTGGAAGTCCCAAGCTGGCAGGGAAAAACGGGCTCAGAGGCAAATTCAGCACATCAGGTGACAGTCCCAAGGGGGTCCCTGTGACCGAACCCGTCAGGGGGCCCGCCAGCACACCCACCTGCTGGCAGCGCTTGATCTTGATCTGGATGATGGGCCAGAAGCGGGTCAGGTTCTCCAGGAGGATCACTCGGCTGGCAGAGGGCATGACGTTCACCTGGGGGGGCAGGAGAGACGCAAGCCATCAGGACACAGAGATGACGAGGCCGCGAGAGATCCCGCCCCACGGGAGTGTTGTCCAGGCCCAGCCCCCAGAGCTACGTAAAGTGAAGCCGTGGGGTTAGCGGCGTGCAGGAACACGGGCCCCAAAGGGACGGGGCAAGGAGACGACCAGTAGCTGGGACGGGACTAGCCAGCAAGGCCTCTGCCGCTCCATCAGGCATCCCCAGGGCCCCTCCCAGCCACACCCGGGGAGATCACAGAAAGCATGGCTCTGCTGGAGCAGTCAGATGCGCCAGACCTCTCCACCGCTCCCTGCTGCCCCCCCCCCCGGCAGGGCCAATGGAAGACCAGCCCCTGGGAGCTCCACCGCGCTCAGGAGCTGCCGTCAACCCACCAGGAGAGGCCGCAGAGACCAGAGCCGATGGGGATGGAGAGGTGCCGCCGGGCACGGGAACTGGCTGACAGCCATAGACCAGTGGCCCATCCGAGTGAGACGCAGATCTCCCGTCATACCCCTGGGGCTCCCAGCCCGAGTGGTGCTACTAACCCAGCGTCACACCCCGCTCCCAGTGCCCAGGGGGCTGTAACTGACCCTGCTCCGTCCGCACGCAGCCAGCCGAGCAGGTTCCCAGCACCGCCAGCCCCAGCGCCCAGATCAGGCCCATCCACTGGGTTTGGAGCTGGGGGGGGGGTCCCAATTTCCAGCTTTTCTCTGCAGCGTGGGGGCTGGAGCCTCACTTGGGAAGTGACAGGCGGGATTCTCATGGAATCACCTGCCCCCAGGAGCTGCGGCTTTAAGGAGCAGCCCAGCCGTGCCGAGAGCTGGTGCCAGCGCTGTCACTAAGCACAGACCCAGTGCCCCGCACACCCGGCCGGCCGCCAGCACGGATGTACATGCTGCTCCCAGTAGGAACGCACAGGCCTGCCTGTCTGTCCCACCCACTCCCACGTCCCTCCCCAATGACCTCCTGGGACTCAGCGCTGCCTCGGGGTCCGGAAGGCGGCTCCTCTCGGTCCCTCCTCTGCTCTATGGCCACTGTGCAGCGGAGACTAGCACAATCCAAGCTAGGCACACGGCCCGGCCCAGACAGCGCCTCTGGCTTCTGGCTAGAGGTTTCCCAGGGCAGCTCACTCGGGCGTGGGCCAGGTGGGTAACAGGTCTGGGGAAGCAGAGGGCGGGAGGGTGGCAGGGTCTAGCAGCAGAAAGGAGAGCAGCTAGGACAAGGCAGGCTGTGCCAGGCCTGCACGGGGCGGACGAGGAGCAGGACAGGAGGGGAAGCCGGGACTTGGCCACTGGGTGTCTTGCCCCTCCCCCTGGAGCAGCTGGTCCTGGCCAGCGTTGGAGACGGACCCTGAGCTCGGGGCCCTGCCCTGCTCCTGCCCGCCTAGGAGAGCCCTGGTGACGTGCCTGCCAGGACAGGGCCTACAGGCCTGGGGCTGGCGACTCCCTGCACCTCGGGTGCTGCCTGCCCCAATTCCAAGGCAGTCGTGGCCCCGCCGGCCTGGGCCGGGCCGCCCCAGCTCCACACTGACCAGCAGAGGTGGGCGCTGGCAGGTGCGAAGCTCTCAGCCTGCGCCCGCCCTGCTAGGGAGCTCCCAAGCCACAGGACCCCCTCTCCTGTCCGGGGCGGCCTGGGCCACACTCACCGTATTGAGCTCGGTGCTGATGCTGGCCGGGTTCTCTCCTCCCATGACCACGATCCGGGCTGGCATGTAGCTGGAATCCTCGCTGGCCACCAGCAGGCTCATCTGTCTGCAGCCGGGGAGAGCCACAGCGTCGGCACCGGCCCATTTCTGGGCTGTGCTCCAGGCCGGAGCCTACGGTGCCCGTCCCGAGGGGCACGTCCGCCAGCGGGCTCAGAGCCTCGCATAGCCGCCGGTCCTAACGGGAGCCCCTGGCCCCAGCTCCTGGGGGGCTGCACCTGGCGCTGCACTGCTCTGGGCCAACAGTGCCAACAGCCATCCCAGCAGGGCATATGGCGCCCGTGGACACAGACGAGGGCCCTGCATGGCTGGCTACTGGAAAGGGAACCCACCCCAGCCAGGGAACCAGCATGTGCAGCCCCCCTGTGCCACCTTGGGCACCCTGCCACCCCTCGCCACATTGTTACCTGGGCCCAACTCCCCCCCATCCCCGGGACACCCTGGGCAGCCAGCCACCCTCTGCCCACCTGATCCCTCCTC
>NW_020716098.1:0-3061 GCF_002925995.2 Terrapene triunguis
GCACCCCCATCCCCGGGACACCCTGGGCAGCCAGCCACCTCCCCACCCATCTGATCCCTCCCCCATCCCCGGGACACCCTGGGCAGCCAGCCACCTCTCCGCCCACCTGCTCCCACCCGCCATCCTACCCCTTGCCCAATGCTTACCTCACTCCAAAGCCCCCCCCCACCTGATCCCTCCCGCAGTCCCGGGACATGCTCTTTGCCGCCCGGCACACACAGCCATACCCCCCCCCGGGGGCCAGTACCCACAGCTCCCGCCCCACCTGACCACCACGCCGCGGTGCATGTAGATGTTGATGTAGTGCGAGCCGGTGCTGCCGTTGGACTCCCAGTAGGTCTTGGGGTTCCTGTCCGTCAGCTTGTTGGCTCGGTGGGAGTTCGAGGAAACCTCCAGCTTCTCCCAGCACTTGTCCTCCTTCACTTCCACGCTGGAGCCTGCAGGGAGAGGGGACAGCGCTGAAGGGAGCTGGGCGGGGGCACAGCTGGGGCAGGGGGGCCCCGGGCGACACCCCCAGCACTGACCCTGGCAGAGGTTGCGCAGGAAGACGTCGAAGAAGGGGATGTTGATGGGCTGGTGACTCCGTCTATGCTCCTCAATCTGACCCAGCACCATCTGGAAGAGAAGCGGGTGCAAAGAGTCAATGGGGGGGGACCTGGCAGCCCCCTCCCCCCCATTGCCCGATCGCTGGACCCTGGGCAGCAACCAGCCCCCGAGGAACGCAGCCCCACAGGTGGGGAGGAGGGAACTGAGTGAACTGGGTCCAGAGAGAGCCTCTGCCCCATGGCCACTCCCCCCACTTCACACACCACCACCCCCTCCCTGCCCACACCCTTCCAGAGACTACCAACCCCTCTCCCCACCTGCAGACCACTCCCTGGTCACCCCTTCCAGAGACCACCAACCTCTGTGACACCCTGTACCCCATGTTCACCACTTGTATATGGTTATATTTTGTACAAAGTACGCCCTGTGAAGTATTTGAAAATTCATAAACTGCTGAATATCATTGTCCTGTTAAGATATGTGTAACAACACTGTGTGTAAAGCTATGAGATTTTACTGCATGATTGTTACTGAAACAAGGTGCCGTTTTGGGTAATGCCCACAAACTAATTGTTCAGAGACAAAGCGCCCTAGCACGCCAGCAAAGTACCAAAGAGCCGTTAAGTACTAAATCAGACATTCACCAGCTGGGGGGGAGGGGAGGGAAACAAGGAAGTTACAATTCATCAGGAGGGCAGTTTGGAGCTCAGGTACGCAACAGCACTGCCCGACCCCATGACCCAGCACGGATTTTTCCAGCACAAAGGGAAGGAGTATAAGAAAGGGGGAAATGTCCCTCGCCCCCTCTCCTCTGTCCATCTCTCTGCTCATGACAACGATGACGCACAAGGAGCTGAACAAAGGGGGGAGTGGTCCCAGGCTGGGAAAAGACCCAGCCTGTGAAATGTGTTGCAGTTGCTGGGGAGAAAAACTCCTCCTTTTGCTTTTAAACCTACTAGTCCTGGTAAAGTTTAGGAATTCGCTTGTGTTTCTCTCCTTTTATTCCTTTTGTGACCAGTTCTGACTGTTCTGCCTTCCCACCTGTGTCACTTAAAATCCACCCTTCTCTGGTTAATAGACTTGTCTCATGGCTCTACCTAAACCCGTGTGTTTGACTGGCGTGTTTGGGAAACCTCAGCTTGAGACACCAAAGGCTGGTGCATGATCTCCAGAGCTGGAATGCCGAGCGAGGAGCTTACGCTGCCCGGGAGGGTTCGGCGCAGTGCAAGAGGCAAGGCTGGGGCGGGGGCTCTGCGGGTGTCGCCCTGTATGTAATTCATGGACGGCTGGGCACAGCAGCACGTACTCAGCTGGGAGCGACTGCGCGCTGGGGGCTGGGAGTGAGCAGAGCCTGCACCGGTGGCTGTTCCCAGCAAAGCAGCGTAAAAGGCGTCCCAGGCGGGAGAGCTAAGGGGACCCAGCAGTCCAGGCTGCACCCTGGGGAAAGTCACGCCCTCTCTCACACCAGGCCACCCCCTGCAGAGACCACCAGCCCCTCCTCACAGACAAACAACCTCCGCTCCCTTGAGAGGCAGCCTGGGGCCCCCGGCTGCTCTCGACCCGGATCAGCGCCCCGGCAGGCAGAGGTTCCACCCACCCATCGGGCAGGCCGCCCCAGGCGGGGGGGGGGGGGGGGAGGTGTCCCCCATGGCAGAGCCCCTGTTCACCTGGGCAGGGTCAGGACGCACACCCCACACCGAGCACGTGCCCCGGCTCACCTGGATGCAGCCGGCCAGGATGCTGGTCGTCAGCTTCTGATAGAGGCTGGCGTATTTCTCACAGTCGGTCACCAGGTCCCGCAGCTCCGACCCCAGCAGCAGGTTGGAGTTGTGCTTGTCCAGGGCTTTGGACAGGGCCTCCTTGGTGCCCAGGCGGCACATCACCACGGCGCAGTCCTTGTTGGTGGTGGCCAGGCGGTGGAGGAAGCGAACGAACTCCTGCACCACCTGCAGAGGGAGCAGCGCGGCCTGGGGGTTGGGGCACCGGCCTGGGAGCCAGGAGACCTGCTTCTAGTCCCACCTCTGCCAGGGGGCTGGGGCGAGTCCCTGCTCTCCCTGGGCCAGTCGCCATCCACCCCCCGCCCACCTGGTCTATGGGGAGCGCAGCTCCCTGGGGCAGGGCGGCTCCCAGCTCCTGCGGGGCCCGGGCTGGAGTCTGACAGAACAGAGACAGGCCTCAGCCCTGGCCGGGGGGCGCTGAATAAACGGGTGATGCCGGGGGCCACAGGCCCAGCTTCCCCGGGACAGGCCTGGCGCAGATCAGGGCTGTTATGAGCCAATTCACCAGCAATTCCTGCCGCGAGCCCGTAACTGGGGCTGAGCGAGGAGTCCCTCCCTGCCCCCGCGTCCTGCTCCCGGACTCCCCCCCCACCCCCGACAGGGCCCCCCCGGCCCCCTCACCTCCCGCTCGGTGCTGGGGGCGCTCATGGAGGACAGACAGGGCTCGATGCTCTCGTGCCAGGGCAGCGTCTCCTCCTGGTAACTGTCCAGGAGCTTGTTCAAAATCCTGCACAAGA
>NW_020716099.1:0-3060 GCF_002925995.2 Terrapene triunguis
GCACCCCCATCCCCGGGACACCCTGGGCAGCCAGCCACCTCCCCACCCATCTGATCCCTCCCCCATCCCCGGGACACCCTGGGCAGCCAGCCACCTCTCCGCCCACCTGCTCCCACCCGCCATCCTACCCCTTGCCCAATGCTTACCTCACTCCAAAGCCCCCCCCCACCTGATCCCTCCCGCAGTCCCGGGACATGCTCTTTGCCGCCCGGCACACACAGCCATACCCCCCCCGGGGGCCAGTACCCACAGCTCCCGCCCCACCTGACCACCACGCCGCGGTGCATGTAGATGTTGATGTAGTGCGAGCCGGTGCTGCCGTTGGACTCCCAGTAGGTCTTGGGGTTCCTGTCCGTCAGCTTGTTGGCTCGGTGGGAGTTCGAGGAAACCTCCAGCTTCTCCCAGCACTTGTCCTCCTTCACTTCCACGCTGGAGCCTGCAGGGAGAGGGGACAGCGCTGAAGGGAGCTGGGCGGGGGCACAGCTGGGGCAGGGGGGCCCCGGGCGACACCCCCAGCACTGACCCTGGCAGAGGTTGCGCAGGAAGACGTCGAAGAAGGGGATGTTGATGGGCTGGTGACTCCGTCTATGCTCCTCAATCTGACCCAGCACCATCTGGAAGAGAAGCGGGTGCAAAGAGTCAATGGGGGGGGACCTGGCAGCCCCCTCCTCCCCATTGCCCGATCGCTGGACCCTGGGCAGCAACCAGCCCCCGAGGAACGCAGCAGCACAGGTGGGGAGGAGGGAACTGAGTGAACTGGGTCCAGAGAGAGCCTCTGCCCCATGGCCACTCCCCCCACTTCACACACCACCACCCCCTCCCTGCCCACACCCTTCCAGAGACTACCAACCCCTCTCCCCACCTGCAGACCACTCCCTGGTCACCCCTTCCAGAGACCACCAACCTCTGTGACACCCTGTACCCCATGTTCACCACTTGTATATGGTTATATTTTGTACAAAGTACGCCCTGTGAAGTATTTGAAAATTCATAAACTGCTGAATATCATTGTCCTGTTAAGATATGTGTAACAACACTGTGTGTAAAGCTATGAGATTTTACTGCATGATTGTTACTGAAACAAGGTGCCGTTTTGGGTAATGCCCACAAACTAATTGTTCAGAGACAAAGCGCCCTAGCACGCCAGCAAAGTACCAAAGAGCCGTTAAGTACTAAATCAGACATTCACCAGCTGGCGGGGAGGGGAGGGAAACAAGGAAGTTACAATTCATCAGGAGGGCAGTTTGGAGCTCAGGTACGCAACAGCACTGCCCGACCCCATGACCCAGCACGGATTTTTCCAGCACAAAGGGCAGGAGTATAAGAAAGGGGGAAATGTCCCTCGCCCCCCTCTCCTCTGTCCATCTCTCTGCTCATGACAACGATGACGCACAAGGAGCTGAACAAAGGGGGGAGTGGTCCCAGGCTGGGAAAAGACCCAGCCTGTGAAATGTGTTGCAGTTGCTGGGGAGAAAAACTCCTCCTTTTGCTTTTAAACCTACTAGTCCTGGTAAAGTTTAGGAATTTGCTTGTGTTTCTCTCCTTTTATTCCTTTTGTGACCAGTTCTGACTGTTCTGCCTTCCCACCTGTGTCACTTAAAATCCACCCTTCTCTGGTTAATAGACTTGTCTCATGGCTCTACCTAAACCCCTGTGTTTGACTGGCGTGTTTGGGAAACCTCAGCTTGAGACACCAAAGGCTGGTGCATGATCTCCAGAGCTGGAATGCCGAGCGAGGAGCTTACGCTGCCCGGGAGGGTTCAGCGCAGTGCAAGAGGCAAGGCTGGGGCGGGGGCTCTGCGGGTGTCGCCCTGTATGTAATTCATGGACGGCTGGGCACAGCAGCACGTACTCAGCTGGGAGCGACTGCGCGCTGGGGGCTGGGAGTGAGCAGAGCCTGCACCGGTGGCTGTTCCCAGCAAAGCTGTGTAAAAGGCGTCCCAGGCGGGAGAGCTAAGGGGACCCAGCAGTCCAGGCTGCACCCCGGGGAAAGTCACGCCCTCCCTCACACCAGGCCACCCCCTGCAGAGACCACCAGCCCCTCCTCACAGACAAACAACCTCCGCTCCCTTGAGAGGCAGCCTGGGGCCCCCGGCTGCTCTCGACCCGGATCAGCGCCCCGGCAGGCAGAGGTTCCACCCACCCATCGGGCAGGCCGCCCCAGGCGGGGGGGGGGGGGGGGAGGTGTCCCCCATGGCAGAGCCCCTGTTCACCTGGGCGGGGTCAGGACGCACACCCCACACCGAGCACGTGCCCCGGCTCACCTGGATGCAGCCGGCCAGGATGCTGGTCGTCAGCTTCTGATAGAGGCTGGCGTATTTCTCACAGTCGGTCACCAGGTCCCGCAGCTCCGACCCCAGCAGCAGGTTGGAGTTGTGCTTGTCCAGGGCTTTGGACAGGGCCTCCTTGGTGCCCAGGCGGCACATCACCACGGCGCAGTCCTTGTTGGTGGTGGCCAGGCGGTGGAGGAAGCGAACGAACTCCTGCACCACCTGCAGAGGGAGCAGTGCGGCCTGGGGGTTGGGGCACCGGCCTGGGAGCCAGTAGACCTGCTTCTAGTCCCACCTCTGCCAGGGGGCTGGGGCGAGTCCCTGCTCTCCCTGGGCCAGTCGCCATCCACCCCCCGCCCACCTGGTCTATGGGGAGCGCAGCTCCCTGGGGCAGGGCGGCTCCCAGCTCCTGCGGGGCCCGGGCTGGAGTCTGACAGAACAGAGACAGGCCTCAGCCCTGGCCGGGGGGCGCTGAATAAACGGGTGATGCCGGGGGCCACAGGCCCAGCTTCCCCGGGACAGGCCTGGCGCAGATCAGGGCTGTTACGAGCCAATTCACCAGCAATTCCTGCCGCGAGCCCGTAACTGGGGCTGAGCGAGGAGTCCCTCCCTGCCCCCGCGTCCTGCTCCCGGACTCCCCCCCACCCCCGACAGGGCCCCCCCGGCCCCCTCACCTCCCGCTCGGTGCTGGGGGCGCTCATGGAGGACAGACAGGGCTCGATGCTCTCGTGCCAGGGCAGCGCCTCCTCCTGGTAACTGTCCAGGAGCTTGTTCAAAATCCTGCACAAGA
>NW_020716100.1:0-48156 GCF_002925995.2 Terrapene triunguis
TGTGATGGGGGCTCAGGGCAGGGAGTTGAGGTGCAGGAGGTGTGCAGGGTATGGCAGGGGGCTCAGGGCAGGGAATTGGGGTGTGGGATGCAGGAGGGGTGAGGGGTGCGGCAGGGGGCTCAGGGCAGGGAGTTGGGGTGCAGGAGGGTGTGGGATGTGGCAGCGGGCTCCGGACAGGGGGTTGGGGTGCGTGCTCCGGCCCAGCGCCACTTACCTAGAGCAGCTCCAGGGTGGCAGCACCATGGCTAGGGCAGGCTCCCTGCCTGCCTGCCCTGGCACCTGGCCCCTGGCCCCGCTCCGCTCTGCTCCGCTCCAGAAAGCAGCCGGAGTCCGGGGGGGTGGGGAATGACGCCATGTGCTGCTCTTGCTCCTCCAGGTACCTCCCCCAAAACTCCCATTGGCCGTGGTTCCCCATTCCCGGCCAATGGGAGCTGCGGGGGGCAGTGCCTGGAAGCAAGAGCATGGAGCCCTCTACTCCCCCCTCCCCCGCCGCCTGGGGCTGCAGGGACATAGTTCCAGCCGCTTCAGGGAGCGGTGCAGGGCTCGCAGCACCACGGGATAGGCAGAGGTGGGGGGGGCGTGCGGGCGTGGGGAGCTTGGCGGGCCGCACGAAAGAACCCCGTGGGCCGCATGCGACCCGCGTGTTTGAGACCCCTGCAGTAGGGTGACCAGATGTCCCAATTTTATCGGGACTGTCCCGATATTTGCTTGTTTGTCCCACGTCCCGACCGATGTTCGGTCGGGACACGGGACAAACAAGCAATTTTGCCCTTCGCTCCGGCACACAGGCGGAGCCCAGAGGGGCTCTCGCCCCCCCTGCCCCCAGCCCCGCCCCCTCCTTCCCCCATTGGATCCCTCCCCAAATCCCTGCCCTGGCCCTGCCCCCAGCCCCGCCCCTCACTGCCCCATTGGATCCCTTCCCAAATCCCCGCCCTGGCCCCACCTCTTCCCCAAGCACACAGCATTCCTCCTCCCTCCCAGGCTTGCGCTGATCAGTTGTATGGCAGCGCAAGCCTGGAGGGAGGGGGTGGCCCCCAGCACTCACCCTGCGAACTGCTCCAGTCCAGCTTCTCCAGGAAGGTGAGCATGGCCCAGCAGAGATCCTGCAGCGGCTCCCTCCACCCGAGCCCCCGGTAGAAGGCAAGGCAGGCCTGGGCCTCCTGTGCCGCGCCCATGGCTCACAGAGCGGCCCGGCCCGGGTGGGGAGGGCGGCCGGGAAGCGAGCCAGGCTGCCCCGGGGATCTAGCGCAGCATGTGGGCTTGGCAGCTCCGGGCCGGGGCGTGCTCAGCTGTTGTGGCCACCATAGAGTCGGGTGGAGACGGGGCTGTGCTGCCTGGTGGTGGCAGGGAGAGGGGGGGCCCTCCGGCGGCTTTTTTTTTGCTTTTGCGCCGCCGCCGGCTTTTTTTCCCCCCCTCCGCCGGCGCCCCCCTCCCTCCCCCCATCCCGATATTTCATCTTTGTCATCTGGTCATCCTAGGAGTCAAGGTGACTAACTCAGGCATGGAGGATCCTATGGGTTTTCCAGTAATTTTCTAGATTCCTAAAAGTTAGGCATTGCAACACCAAAGTGCCCATGTTGACCCAGGCTTCAGTGGCTGCCATCAGCCGGGTTGTTGATCTGTAGACAATTGTAGACCTGGATGAAGCTGATGGGTTTACTGGCCAGATGGCAGGGGCCCCATATGTCCTATATTTCCCCTTGTAATTTTTAAATGTTCACCCAAATCCCCAGTTTTCTGCTGATGATTTATAAAAGAGAAAGGGCAGAGACAATAAATGCTCCTCAGCACCACCCCAAAGGGAAACTTGGCAACTCTACCATTCACTCTGCTAATGGGAGCTGTCTCGAGATTCAAAGGGTCAGTCTAGACCAGGAAAAGGGGTGGGGTTCAGTCAGGGTCAGAGGGAAATGTTCTAGCTAAGCCTGACCATGTTTCCTAGTCTGGACAAACTTAGTCTGCTGCCAAACAGGAGGTGGGATCCCAGACCTCTAGGTCCTCTTGAATCAGTCCCTCTCAATGGTGGTTTGGAATGCAGAGGGAGCAGAAGTGCAGGGGGTGAATGATAAGGGTCATGAACTCTCTGGTGCTCTCCCACTCTTCTTATTCCATGATCCACAAACCGCTGATAGCCCCAGCATCCAGCTCCCCCTTTTCCCCATCTCTACCAGCCCCAGCCATTCAATCCCCCAGTTCCCTGCACAACATCATACCTCCCAGTCCCTTAACGTTTGATCCCCCAGAACCCAGCGCATGGGGGATTTGGGGACAGGAGGAGTTACAGTAGAACCTCAAAGATACAAAGAGTTACGGACTAACCAGTCAACCAGACACCATGTGCAACTGAAAGTAACCAATCAGGCAGCAGCAAAGATGACCAAAAAAACCCCGCAAATACTGTACTGTGCTTCTATTGCATCTAAAATGTAAGCATATCTGGGCTGCCTGTCCCCACCCCCACGCACATATGGGGCAGCCACTTACAGGAAGGGGGACACACTGTTTTCATTCACACACAGACAGACACACACACACCCCTGCCAGGAGGGGGAAAGCTTGCAAACTCATGCCAGAGCTGAGAAGGGAGCTGAGCTACTGCTGAAGCCTGGCCTGGAATGTCAGCTGCTGGATCTGGAGCCCAAAGTGCACTTTGTTCAGAGTTACAAATATTTCAGAGATATGGACAACTTCCATTCCTGAGGTGTCTGTAACTCTGAAGTTCTACTGTACCAGCTTCAGGAACACTCATTCTTCAGGGAAAAGCTCCAGGTAAGTGGGGGAGCCCAGCCCAGGGGCTGGTGCAAGATAGAAGGTGGGGACAGATGTCTAGAGTGAAGTTGGGGCCTGGTCCAAGTGCCTCCTCCTAATCTCCATGGAAGGAGGATCACATCTATGAAGGGAAGGGAGAGGGAAGAACTTCAGCCAGGCAGAAGAAGCCTGGAGGCGTTTCTCTGTGGAGTTTCTCTGTGTCCTTTTCCCCACCTGTGGCCCATCAGCTCAGCAGCCAAGGCTGCAATAGGGAGATGGGGCTGACTGGGGCTTTTCCTCCTCTTCCTGGAGTTGGAAACAGGACCCCAGACCAGAAGTTATTGGATTTAATACCCTATTTGGACGTATGGGGCAGTTCTGCCCTCTCAGAGCTGTTGTCTTAATCTGTCTGCTGACTCAGGCAAATGTTGCTGCATCAGTTATGGTTGGGTCTCAGTTTCAAGTTTTCCTTTGCTGACATGAGGGCTAGAAACTTACTCAATGGCTATTGGCAGTCGTAACATTAAACCTCTGAGTAAGAGTTTGCAAGAACCTGGGAGTTTAGATTGGAAGCTTTGGGAGTCTCTGTTGATATTCAGCCTGTTCCTCCTACTGCATCTTTCCCCAAATTCACTCTTGTCTCACTATAAAATAGTTGTGTTTCTGTTAATGCCGTGGTTATCTGTAATACAGCAGCAGCCAGAGGCTCCACCCTATTGTGCTAGGTGCTGTAAATACACATCATGAGAGACAGCTCCTAAGGGAAAGAGCTTACAGTCTAAATATTAAAAGCAATAACAGTAATAATAATGATGTATAATAATTAATGATGATTTTGAAGATGTCAGGAGCAAATCCATGTCTACACTACGAAATTAGGTCGAATTTATAGAAGCCGGTTTTATAGAAATCGGTTGTATACAGCCGATTGTGTGTGTCCCCACATAAAATGCTCTAAGTGCTCTAGTCGGCGGACCGCGTCCACAGTACCGAGGCTAGCGTAGACTTCCGGAGCATTGCACTATGGGTAGCTATCCCACAGTTCCCGCAGTCTCCGCCACCCATTGGAATTCTGGGTTGAGATCCCAATGCCCGAATGATGCAAAACAGTGTCGCGGGGGGGTCTGGGTACATGTCGTCAGGCCCCTCCTCCTCCGTCAGAGCAACGGCAGACAATAGATTCGTGCCTTTTTACCTGGGTTACCTGTGCAGACAACATACCACGGCAAGCATTGAGCCCGCTCAGCTCAGCTCACCGTCACCATATGTCATCTGGGTGCCGGCAGACGTGGTACTGCATTGCTACACAGCAGCAGCAGCTAACTGCCTTTTGGCGGTAGACGGTGCAGCATGACTGGTAGCCGTGGGGCTGGCAGCCGTAGGGCTGCATTGCACCAGCCCCTTGCCTTTTGGTAGAAAATGGTATATTACGATTGGTATCCGTCGTCATTGTACTGCAGTGGCTGTCGATCATGGGCACCTGGGCAGACATGCTCAGTCCTATTGAACTGTCTTGACGATGATGGCTATCAGTCGTAGTATGCTATTTTCTGCCAAGCGCCCAGTATTTTCTGCTAAGCACCCAGAAGAGGCCGAGGGCGATCTGGGTGCTGGCAGACGTGGGGCTGGCAGACGTGGGGCTGCATTGCTACACAGCAGCAGCCCCTTGCCTTTTGGTAGAAGATGGTATATTACGACTGGTATCCATCGTCATCATACTGCAGTGGCTATCAGTCATGCTGCACCGTCGGCTGCCAGCTTAAGTTGTAAAAAATAGATTTGTTCTGTATTCATTAGCTTCCCCCTCCCTCCGTGAAATCAACGGCCTGCTAAACCCAGGCTTTTAAGTTCAATCTTGGGGGGGGGGGGGCATTCTGTGTGACAGTTGTTTGTGTTTCTCCCTGATGCACAGCCACCTTTGTTGATTTTAATTCCCTGTACCTGCACGCCATGTTGTCACTCGCCCCTCCCTCCCTCCCTCCTTCCCCTGGTCCGTCAGATACTAGTTTCGTGCCTTTTTTCAGACCAGGCACCATAGCTAGCACTGGGATCATGGAGCCCGCTCAGATCACCGCGGCAATTATGAGCACTATGAACACCATGCGCATTGTCCTGGAGTATATGCAGAGCCAGGACATGCCAAAGTAAAACCAGGACCAGCCGAGGAGGCGATTGCAGCGCGGCGACGAGAGTGATGAGGAAATTGACATGGACATAGACCTCTCACAAGGCACAGGCCCCAGCAATGTGGAAATCATGGTGTTCCTGGGGCAGATTCATGGGCCCGGGAAACAAGCACAGACTGGTGGGACCGCATCGTGCTGCAGGTGTGGGACGATTCCCAGTGGCTGCGAAACTTTCGCATGCGTAAGGACACTTTCATGGAACTTTGTGACTTGCTTTCCCCTGCCCTGAAGTGCCAGAATACCAGGATGAGAGCAGCCCTCACAGTTGAGAAGCGAGTGGCGATAGCCCTGTGGAAGCTTGCAACGCCAGACAGCTACTGGTCAGTCGGGAATCAATTTGGAGTGGGCAAATCTACTGTGGGGGCTGCTGTGATCCAAGTTGCCAGGGCAATGAAAGACCTGGTGATATCAAGGGTAGTGACTCTGGGAAACGTGCAGACCATAGTGGATGGCTTTGCTGCAATGGGATTCCCAAACTGTGGTGGGGCCATAGACGGAACCCATAACCCTATCTTGTCACCGGAGCACCAAGCCACCGAGTACATAAACCGCAAGGGGTACTTTTCAATGCTGCTGCAAGCCCTGGTGGATCACAAGGGACGTTTCACCAACATCAACGTGGGCTGGCCAGGAAAGGTACATGATGCTCGCGTCTTTAGGCACTCTGCTCTGTTTCGAAAGCTGGAGGAAGGGACTTTCTTCCCGGACCAGAAAATAACCATTGGGGATGTTGAAATGCCTATCGTGATCCTTGGGGACCCAGCCTACCCCTTAATGCCATGGCTCATAAAGCCGTACACAGGCAGCCTGGACAGGAGTCAGGACCTGTTCAACTACAGGCTGAGCAAGTGCCGAATGGTGGTGGAATGTGCATTTGGCCGTTTAAAAGCGCGCTGGCGCAGCTTACTGACTCGCTCAGACCTTAGCGAAAAGAATATCCCCATTGTTATTGCTGCTTGCTGTGCGCTCCACAATATCTGTGAGAGTAAGGGGGAGACATTTATGGCGGGGTGGGAGGTTGAGGCAAATCGCCTGGCCGCTGATAACGCGCAGCCAGACACCAGGGCGGTTAGAGGAGCACAGCGGGGCGCGGTGCGCATCAGAGAAGCTTTGAAAACGAGTTTTGTGACTGCCCAGGCTACGGTGTGAAACTTCTCTTTGTTTCTCCTTGATGAACCCTCCGCCCACCCCCCCGGTTCACTCTACTTCCCTGTAAGCCAACCATCCCACCCTCCCCTCCCCCCTTCGAGCACCGCTTGCAGAGGCAATAAAGTCATTGTTACTTCACATTCATGCATTCTTTATTAATTCATCACACAACTAGGGGGATAATTGCAAACGTAGCCCAGGATGGGTGGGGGAGGAGGGAAGGAAAAGGACACACTGCAGTTTAAAACTTTAACTCTTATTGAAGGCCAGCCTTCTGATGCTAGAGCAATCATCTGGGGTGGAGTGACTGGGTGGCCGGAGGCCCCCCCACCGTGTTCTTGGGCGTCTGGGTGAGGAGGCTATGGAACTTGGGGAGGAGGGCTGTTGGTTACACAGGGGCTGTAGTGGCGGTCTCTGCTCCTGCTGCCTTTCCTGCAGCTCAACCATACGCTGGAGCATATCAGTTTGATGCTCCAGCAGCTGGAGCATCGACTCTTGCCTTCTGTCTGCAAGCTGACGCCACCTATCATCTTCAGCCCGCAACTTGTTCTGTTCATCCCACGATTCAGCATGCCACCTCTCCTCTCGTTCATATTGTGCTTTTCTGTAATCAGTCATTGACTGCCTCCACGCATTCTGCTGTGCTCTGTCAGCGTGGGAGGACATCTGGAGCTCTGTGAACATGTCATCCCGCGTCCTCCGCTTTCTCTTTCTAATCTTCACTAGCCTCTGTGAAGGAGAAACATTTGCAGCTGGTGGAGGAGAAGGGAGAGGTGGTTAAAAAAGACACATTTTAGAGAACAATGGGTACACTCTTTCACATTAAATTTTGCTGTTCACATTACACAGCACATGTGCTTTCGTTACAAGGTCGCATTTTTCCTCTTATATTGAGGGCCTGCCGGTTTGGTGTGAGAGGTCACTCACGCAGTGCCAGGCCACAGATTTCAGCTTGCAGGCAGCCATGGTAAGACACAGTCTTTTGGCTTTTTTAACCTTCTTAACATGTGGGAATGGTTTCAAACAGTAGTGCTCTCATTTCCCATACCAAGCACCCGTTGGGTTGGCCATTTAAAATGGGTTTGCAATGTAAAAGGAGGGGCTGCGGTTTCAGGGTTAACATGCAGCACAAACCCAACTAACTCCCCTCCCCCCCACACCCAATTCTCTGGGATGATCACTTCACCCCTCCCCCCCACCGCGTGGCTAACAGCGGGGAATATTTCTGTTCAGCAGAGCAGGAACGGGCACCTCTGAATATCCCCTTAATAAAATCGCCCCATTTCAACCAGGTGACCGTGAATGATATCACTCTCCTGAGGATAACAAAGAGCGATAAGGAATGGATGTTGTCTGCATGCCAGCAAACACCGGGACCATACGCTGCCATGCTTTGTTATGCAATGATTCCAGACTACGTGCTACTGGCCTGGCGTGGTAAAGTGTCCTACCATGGTGGACGGGATAAGGCAGCCCTCCCCAGAAACCTTTTGCAAAGGCTTTGGGAGTACATCCAGGAGAGTTTTCTGGAGATGTCCCTGGAGGATTTCTGCTCCATCCCCATACACTTTAACAGACTTTTCCAGTAGCTGTACTGGCCACGATTGCCAGGGCAAATTAATCATTAATCATTAAACACGCTTGCTTTTAAACCATGTGTAATATTTACAAAGGTACACTCACCAGAGGTCCCCTGTGTGCCCTCAGGGGATGGGAGCACGCCTTGGGTGAGTTCGGGGGTTACTGGTTCCAGGTCCAGGGTGATAAACATATCCTGGCTGTTGGGGAAACCGGTTTCTCCGCTTCCTTGCTGCTGTGAGCTATCTACATTATCTCCATCCTCATCTTCCTCGTACCCCGAACCCGCTTCCCTGTGTGTTTCTCCAGTGAGGGACTCATAGCACACGGTTGGGGTAGTGGTGGCTGCACCCCCTAGAATGGCATGCAGCTCCGCGTAGAAGCGGCATGTTTGCGGCTCTGCCCCGGACCTTCCGTTTGCTTCTCTGGCTTTGTGGTAGGCTTGCCTTAGCTCCTTAATTTTCACGCGGCACTGCTGTGCGTCCCTGTTATGGCCTCTGTCCTTCATGGCCTTGGAGACCTTTTCTAATATTTTGCCATTTCGTTTACTGCTTCGGAGTTCAGCTAGCACTGATTCGTCTCCCCATATGGCGAGCAGATCCCGTACCTCCCGTTCTGTCCATGCTGGAGCTCTTTTGCGATCCTGGGACTCCATCACGGTTACCTGTGCTGATGAGCTCTGCGTGGTGACCTGTGCTCTCCATGCTGAGCAAACAGGAAATGAAATTCAAACGTTCGCGGGGCTTTTCCTGTCTACCTGGCCAGTGCATCTGAGTTGAGAGTGCTGTCCAGAGCGGTCACAATGAAGCACTGTGGGATAGCTCCCGGAGGCCAATAACGTCGAATTCCGTCCACACTACCCCAATTCTGACCCCTTAAGGCCAATTTTATCGCTAATCCCCTCGTCGGAGGTGGAGTAAAGAACCCGGTTTAAAGGGCCCTTTAAGTCGAAAGAAAGGGCTTCGTCGTGTGAACGTGTCCAGGCTTAATTCAACTTAACGCTGCTAAAGTCGACCTAAACACGTAGTGTAGACCAGGCCTTAGACCTTCCACTTGCAACTTCCATTCAGTGAGAAAAGTGCAGATTTTCTCTCCCCAAATTACAGCACTTACCCTGAGAGTACAGAACACATCACCTGAGAACTTACAAGTAAATCTGTTAATGCCTTTAGCAATTAATATTAAAAATGGATCTGTTCAGATATTTAGCACTGACTGTCAGACCTTGCCATGTAGTGATACCATTCCTAACCCCATACAATCATAATTAATTACATAAGTTTTACCCTCATCTGTGCTCGTGTGCATAGCGCTATGTCAGCGGGAGATGCTGTCCCGCCAACATACCTACTGCCGCTCAGTGAGCTGGTTTTATTATGTTGACGGGTGAGTTCTCTCCCATCGGCAGAACATGGCTACATGAGCACTCTTACGGCACAGCTGTATCGGTACAGCTGTGCTGCTGTAAGCTTGTAAGCATCTGTGGCGAGTAATGAAGGCTGCGGGAGGCTAAGCCTCCCCAAACTTCGAGCCGCCAGAGGAGGGGGCAGGTAGTGGCAGATTATCCCAGGGGCCCCGGCCAATTTGGGGACCCTGAAAAAATCTCTTCCCCCCCCCCCCCCCCCGTGAAGGCCCCAGGGCTGGAGAAGCTCTCGCTCCCTGCCACGGTCCCCTGTCGGGGCACAGAACTTTTCTGGTCTCAAGGCCGCAGCGGGGAGGGGAGGTGGGAGGGAAGGAGAGAGCGAGGGGCAGGGTCTCAGGGGGAAGAGGTGGAGTGGGGTTGGAACAGGGGCGGGGGTGCAGGGGAAGGGGTGGAATGGGGCAGGGGCACGGGCAGAAGGGGTGCGGCCTTGGCCAGAAGAGGTGAGACAGGGGGCTATCCTCCCCAAGGGGGAAGCTTCACCCACCGCCCATGTTTATAAGTGTAGGCATGGGAGTTTTTCAAAAGCATCTTTTCCAAAATGACTTAGGGCTGGATTTTCAAAGGTATTGGGTACCTGAAGATGCAGCTAGGGGCCTAGTGGGGTGTCAAAGCAGGCTGCAGGGCTAAAAATAATAATTTAGACATTCCGGGTTGGGCTGGAGCCTGGGATCTGAGACCGTCCTCTCACATCAGGTTTCAGAGCCTGGGCTCCAGCCAAAACCTGAACCACTATATTGTTATTTTAGCCCCAAAGCTGAGCCCCATGAGCCCAAGTCAGTTGACCTGAGCTCTAAGACTTGCTGCCGCGGGTCTTCATTTTCAGAGTAGGTGTATCCTGAGTCGTCTTAGACTCTGACGGCCTGGGAGGGGGCAAACATGTCCCTGGCAGCTCTTAACACTGGGGAGATTTACCCATCTCTGTGGAATTGAACAGGACCCTCTGGCTTGTCCCAGTGGCAGTAATGTGGTTAGATTTGTAAATGGCTAATCATCCCAAAACAAACACTCTTCCCTCTCTTCTGCATCACCCTCTCTGCTCTGTCTTATTTAGTCTGGGCAAAACACCCTGACTCCCTCAGACAAAGGGTGTGTGGGGTTAGTTACATTTTCTCTCTCTGTGCCACAGATTGTTCCTTTTCCTTCTCTGTTTGTGGTGTTGCAACCTTTAAAACTGAAATCCATTTTCTGGAGCCGGGGTGCAATCCAGACCGGGCAGAGCAGACATTTTGCCAACTCTCATGAATTGATCATGAGAGTCATGATTTCTGAGTAAAATTAACCCTCACTCAGGATCTCTTGGTTGAACTCTTCAATGGCAGGATTTTTTTTTTTTTACACCTGGGGCACATTCTTAAAATGGGTTTCCAGTCAAACAGGACTGACCCACCCTAAACAAGGGAATGTGCTTTCTCCATGGGCAGTTAATTCTACAGTATGTTGAAAGATACTCTGAGAAATCACTTACATAGCAGGTATAGAAAGCTAGCCATCGGCTCTCCTGAGCTGGTTTGTGAAAGCAGCTGAGTAACTGGATAGTTACAGTAATTCCAGTCAATTAGTGTGAGAGGAGAGGAATCCTTAAAGAACCACCCACAGTTCTACTGAACTGCAAGGATTGGCAGCAGGAGACTCAAATTTTCAAGTGCCTCCATGTGGTTGAAGATAACAGCAGTGTTGAGGAATCTGTTCTTTTTGGTTCAGTGGCAGTTCAGAACAAAAATCAGTTCAGATCCAACTAGTCGGTCTTTTCTGGAATTTTCAGTTAATCAAAAAAGTCCATTTTGGCACTATTTCTGAGATACAAGCCTGGGTGCCTCACACACCAGGAGAGTGCCATAACCACTGGGCAAAATGGGGATGGGGGGTGGAGACATTTATACTGAGCACATCACCGGCCATCGCCAATACCGAGAGTGAGCCGGCGTGACTCCGCGCACCCACAATGAGGAAGAGACCTGAAGACTTCCTCTGTTGGACCCTATCCCCTGAACCCTGAACCCACCGAACCGAACTGAACTCCACCATATGAGGGTCATCCTATCCTCATTACCCGGCCCACTTATTTATACCTATGATTGCCTGTAACTCCTGTATGAGTGATGTACCCTCACTGCTTACTGACTGTACCTTGATTCATCCACCTTGTACTCCCCCATTGGGGATACTGCAGACTGTATGTGTTATGTGCTCTCCAATGTCAAAATACTAACATCCCCCTATACTCTGTATGTTACCCCCGATGACTAATTGAAATTTCAACACTCTGTATCATCTATTTGTAAACATTTTCTAATAAAATTTTAAATATGCAGGGCCGGCTCTAGGCACCAGCGCTCCAAGCATGTGCTTGGGGCGGCACTTTCCAAGGGGTGGCACTCCAGCCCCCTGCTTTTTTTTTTTTTTTTGCTTGGGGCGCAAAAAGCCAGGAGCCGGCCCTGAACCAAGATGTTCCCTGTCAGCTGAGGCTTTCAGGCTGAGCCTGAACTAACACTGCAGTTCTGGCTTCAGTAGCTAGATGGTGCTCATGGCAGCCTGAGTTGCACAGGTTGGACTGCAGTTCAGGCTGCCCTGTCACTGGGGAGCCGGAGCATCAACCCCCGGAGCTGAGCCTGGGCTGCGGTGGCGAGAGGGGCTCAGCTCCGGGGGATGATGTTCTGGCTTTCCAGTGGCAGGGCAGCCTGAACTGCAGTCCAGCCTGTGTGTGAGGAGCTGGGGAGGGAAGAAAGTGGGGCCCGGAATGCAGGGAGGGGGGAGGGGTCCTGCTGCCGCTGCTGCTCTGCTCTGAGTCTCCCCAGGGCAACGTGGCATTTCCCTGCTCGAGTGGGCTGTGCAGGGCGCCGCTGGGCTGGGCAGGGGGCGCGGATCCCGGCTCGCACGCTGACAGGGCAAGTGGCTGGGCAGCCCGAGCTGCCAGGGAACTGCTGCCACCCCCTCCTGCCCCCGGACCCAGCCCGCCGTGCACCTCCCCCGCCTCGGCCCCGCACTGCCTGCCCTGGGTGGGGAGAGGCAGAGCCCGGCTCCGAGCGGGGCAGCGAATACTGCCCCGCCAGGGGACCCCCGTGGCTCGGGCACCTGGGTGTCAGTGTCTGTCCTCTCGGCTCTGCCTGCACGGGGCTGGGGAAGCAACTGTCAGCGCCTGCCCCTCTCAGCCCTTGCACCCCCCATCACGCTCGCAGCCCCTCCACTTGTACCTCCCCCCATTGCTCCTTCGCCGCACTCCTTCCCCTTTTACTCTGCCTTCACCGCACCTCTCCCCTTGTACCCTCCCCCAGCCCTCTCCTCCCACACCTCCCCCTGCACCTCTTCTCCCACAACCCTCCTGATACCCCCTCTCCTCCTCCACCCTCCTCCGCAAGTACATCACACCCCGCTTCTCTGCCAGTGTAGAGCCCCCAAGCACCCCCACACCCGCTCCTCTGCCTGAACCCTCTTTACTAGATCACCATCCCTTTCTGGGTAAAAGGTTTGAGGATTAGTCCCTATGCCTTCCATGTGCATTTGGAGCACTAAAGATGGGGTTGCGGGGGACGGGGGGGGGGTGAGATTTATACTAAAGTGAAATAAAAATAGGAGAAACAGTTTGATCCCCACTGCAAGTGTAAACGGGGATTGCTGTGGTGAACGAGGAGGTCACGTTTGTGGGGGGAGCCCAGGGCTGGGGTGGCAGGGGATGTGGGTCGGGGGGGAGAGAGAGCCCAAGGCTGAGGCGGTGGGGGTGGGGAAAAGCCTAGGGCTGGGGTGGGGGGCAGCCAAAAATTTTTTTGCTTGGGGTGGAAAAAACCTAGAGCCGGCCCTGGTAGTATGAATTCCTCTGGCCTTTTTGTGAATGAGCAGAACTATTTGTGTGAAATCTGCAAATAGTTTCATGTCAACTGAAATGGCATATTTTTCACAAATGAACTATTAGTCAAAAATATTTTGTCATGCTGTAATCCCAAGTAGGTGGAGAATGGCACTGCACATTGTTCCCAAGTCAATGATGATTATTAGAAGTGTCAGTCTTTCCATAAACTACCTTTAGGAATTGGATCAGGATTTAAATATGGAACACATAGAAAACTAATTCATGATAGCATACAACAAAATATCAGAGGGGTAGCCGTATTAGTCTGGATCTGTAAAAAGCAACAGAGTCCTGTGGCACCTTTAAGACTAACAGATGTATTGGAGCATAAGCTTTCGTGGGTGAATGCCCACTTCGTCAGATGCATGAATTAATTTTTAATTAATTAATTCATTAATTAATTAAGAAATTTTTTTGGCAGCAGTGATGGCCCAAAATTTGAAGTCAGTGATCTGGTTTGCCAGTTTTTGCACCTCGTGTTGAATTCCTTGACATCAGTGCTCATGCATGACATCATCGTATTTCCCAAGGAGTTTCACCAAACCGAGGAAATTACTGTTATGTTCAGTGAGCAACTTATCCGACGAGCCACGGAAAGCCAATTTATTCTTTGCAAGGAGGAGGGTAATTGAGATCGAATACGTTCCTCCAATGCTGCATTTCTCCATTAAAAATGCACTGGTTTTCTGCGTCTGTGCATTTATTCAGCTTGAGCCTGGACTTGACCTCCATCCATTTGGAGTAGGCCGTAAAATGGCCAGGTGACTTTTCATGTTGCTTCAGTGCATCAGTCAAGTCATACCAGTAATTGTACCCAGAAAGCACAAGCAACAATTTGGCATTTTTGTCAAATATTTTGCAACAAAAACAGAACACTTTGTCAGTTGATTTTGAGTAAACTAGCCAACACCGATCCAGTTTATCACCATTCTTGAGCACTCTTTTGCAGTGTGACTTAGGCCTGGTCCACACTAACCCCCCAAGTCGAACTAAGGTACGCAACTTCAGCTACGTGAATAACGTAGCTGAAGTCGACATACCTTAGTTCGAACTTACCGCGGTTCAGACGCGGTCCACACACGGCAGGCAGGCTCCCCCGTCGACTCCGCGGTACTCTTCTCGCTGAGCTGGAGTACTGCAGTTGACGGCGATCACTTCCTGGTTCGACTTATCGCGTCCAGACAAGACGCGATAAGTCGAACCCAGAACTTCGATTCCCAGCTGCCGAACTAGCGGCTGGGTGTAGACAAGCCCTTAGAGACATGACACTTCTGTTCATTTACTAGAAATGTCATTCCTCAATCTTGTCCGGCCTGTTCAAAATTGTATGATCAATATCAGCAGAGTTTAGGATTGCCAGCCATGAAGCAGGATCTGATGTATAGATTTGTGGTGTGTAATTTTTTTTCACTGCTGTTTCTGTCATCATGCGAGGCTGGTTCTTCTTTATTGTTTCTCTCCTTTTCATGTAAACCAGATTTTTCTTTGTCGTTACTCTTCTTTTCATGGGAGCCACATTTATCTTTATCATCACTCTCCTTTATGCCGCCAGGAAAACTAGACAATTCTCCATCACTTTCCTCACATTTCCATTACTTATCTTCAGGTATATCTGCTAATTCCTTAGTAATAGGACTTCCATCATTTATGCGTCACTCCTCAGTTTCTTCTGCACTGGGACAATCACTACTGCCTAAAGCTCGGTCTATGTTGTTCTGTTTCAGATATTTTTTCATCAAATTTGCCCCTTGCTGCATACTAGAATACAACTGAGCTTTTTTGCTTCCTATACTGAGCTCCTGAAGGCTTCTTCGGGATCATCTTTTATTTTCTATTGGCGAAAACAGACAGTAGTATGGAGACCAAAAGTCTATGTTCCGCAATCTTAGAAAGGCATCAAACATTATGTGTTATGCACAACAAAAGAAGTAACAGTATTTCTTGTATATTGTTGCATAGATAGGTGTTCGATAGATATCTCTGACGTCTCATTAAATATGTCTTTTATTAGTCGCTACTTACGCTCTTCGAGTCTTATAACACAAGTACACTTCCACAATTACACAATCAAACAAGGTTCACACTATCGTAGCTGGGCTCTCACTTCACTTCAGTTTGGTCTTGTTGGTGTCACTAGGCATAGCTACCAGGTAACTCGGGGGAGTGGAAGGCCATAAGTGCCGATGAAACTCCCCTGCTCTGGGTCTAAGTGAACCACAGAACACCATCTTATGAACTTTAACCTACCTCCATGCTCACAGCCTAAAGGCTGTAGCAGAATATGTAATGGTCAGCTTTTTTCTAGCAGACAGCTACAGTTTTGCTCGCACTAACAGAAATGGTAGTGATAAGCGGGGGGGGGAAAGGCCGAAGATAAGCATGCGAACGGGAATGTTTCTAACATGCACAATGTGTACCTGCTGTAACTGCTATTGGGTAGGGAGGGGTAGGAGGGAGAAACTAGAACAAAAGGCTTACTGAAAACAGCTTGGAATATAAAAGGGAAGACTTGCTTGTATGTGCTGTGCTTGATTTGAGACATGCCTGTCTCCCTGCACCACTTTGAGATCTCAAATAAACTTTGTTTGCTTCTCCACCCTGGTGTGTCTATTGGTGCGGCACACACCGGGCAACGAACCCTGTTGCCCCCTCAGGGCCCTCTGGGCCGGCAACAGTTTTGGCGCCCAACGTGAGCTCAAGGCTGAAATTTAGCCTTGCCCGGATCCCTCCTGGCGGCCGACGGATTACAGCGACGACCGACGCCCAGCGCGCACCGGTGACTTCATCGGGGGCCTCGGCTGAGACGTGGTGTGATCGACCCCGGAGGGCACAACGGTGCAACACGCTTGAGTAGTGGAGAAGCAGTTGGGGGCGACGATGAGGAACCGGACCCTTGGATAAGGTAGGAACAGTCCAGTGGGGACTTTACCTGTTTTGACCTGGGGACTCCCAGTGTCTCCCTAGAGTATGGGGCAGGGACAGAGTACTCTAGGCAGGGCAAGGTGTACACCCTTAGAATGCATTCTGGTGAACTGGAAAGTGTTTGGATCGGATCCGTTGATTAGAAGTAAATTACAAAGATTCTGTACAGTAGACTGGCCTCAGTATCAGCTAGAGTGCCAGGAAAGATGGCCACCGGAAGGATCACTTAATTACAACACAATCCTTCAGTTACTTTTGTTTTGTCAGCGAACAGGTAAATGGAATGAACATCTTTATGCGTATACGTTTATAGTGTTAAGAAATAGGCCTGATATTTTGCACAAGTGCCATTTGACTCCGACAGACTCGGTAGTACCTGCTGCTAATCCTCAGAACCCTCCCACAGTTGTAATGGCAGAATCGGTATCCCCTTCGGCTCCAGCACCCCCACAGGCTCCAGAGAGTACCCCCTCAGTGGGATTGTATCTGTTGATTACTGAGAATGTGGTAGCCCGTCTAGGAACACAGGATCGTGCAGCCCAGATTGTGCCAGTGTATTCTCATGTTCCTTTTAACCCAGTGCACCTAGCTGCCTTTAAGGCAGAAGCAGGGGAATTCTCAATGAATCCAAGCAGGTTTATTTCAATCTTTGAAGGGTGTCTAGCAAGCCATAAGCCTGACTGGGATGATTGCAATATACTGATGAGAACCTTGTTGTCTGAGGTGGAGCGGAATCAGGTTATAGCCAAGGCTAGGGAAGAGGCACAGAAAAGGCATAATGAGGACAGAGAAGGCAAGCCCCTGCCTGAGGTCGCTGTCCCTACAGCGGACCCCCAGTGGAATCCAAATGAGGAGAGGGATTTGAGGATGCTTAACTCCTATAAGGAACTGCTTATGTTTGGCCTCCGGCACTCAGCTGTCAGACATAACAATTGGGCAAAGCCTTATGAGTTAATCCAGGAATCAAAAGAGAGTCCAGTGGCTTTCCTGCAGCATATTCGGGATACCATCAGGCAAACTACTAATGCAGACCCAGATGATCAGGCAACTGAGGCAATTATAAAGGGTATCTTTACCAGCCGTGCGGCCCCTGATATTAAAAGGAAACTGCAGAAAAAGGAGGATTTAATGGGAATGTCTATGGCTCAGATTTTGGAGACTGCAAATAGGGCTTATACCCTTAGAGAGGGAGAGAAGGAAAAAAGGCAAGTGAAAATGATGGTAGCAGCGGTGCAGGTCGGCGGCAGAGGAAGGTCACAGAAAGGTGAAAGGGGTCGGGGAATGAGAGGTCATGGTCGTGGGCGCCCCGGTCCCCAGGACAGGCGCCTGGGTTACAACCAGTGTGCCATATGCCGAAAGGAGGGACATTGGAAAAATGAGTGCCCTGAAAGGGAAGGTACCCCTATAATGGCAGCGGAGGATCAAGACTAGGGGTGTCAGGGGAGACGGACCATCCTGCGCCCGTAACCCCAAGTAAAAATGAGGGTGGAAAATTTAGAAATAGACTTTTTAGTAGACTCGGGAGCAGCACGGACCGCTGTAAATCAACCCCTTCAGCTGCCAGTGGCAGACTCCCTCACTGTGGTGGGTGCCACAGGGAAAGGAACTAAGTGCCCAGTGTATGCCCCAGCGGAATGTGCTTTGGGAAACAAAACTGTATCTCATAAGTTGGTTTACCTCCCTGATTGTCCAACACCGCTACTAGGACGGGACTTGCTTTGTCGCTTAGGTGCCACCCTACATTTCACTCAAGATGATATAACTCTCACCTTACCCCCTGAGAATGCTTGGATAATGACCTTTGCAGTTGAACCCTCAGCCATGCAAGCCCCAGAGTGGAGCGAGTGGGAGGACCAGGTGTATTCCCTTGTCTGGGCATCAGGGGTCCCAGGGAAGGCAACCCATCAAACACCTGTTCATATTCAACTCCTCCCAGGAAAAAGCCCAGTGCGAATCAAACAGTATCCAATTAAGAGGGAAGCCAGAGAGGGACTGCAAGAGACTATAGATTGGTTCCTAGAGTACGGTGTACTACGAGAATGCCAGTCAGCTTGGAACACCCCCATTCTGCCCGTGCAAAAGCCCAATGGCATGTATCGGCTGGTACAGGACCTTAGGGCAGTCAATGAACGGGTTAAGACTCTGCACCCCCTGGTTCCAAACCCATATACACTGCTGGCCTCTATAGGGGGGCAGTATACTCATTTCTCGGTCCTAGATTTAAAAGACACTTTTTTCACAATTCCAGTCGACACCCAATCTCAGGAGATATTCTCCTTCGAGTGGGAGGACAACAAAAGGGTTCAAAAGCAGCTTTGCTGGACGGTATTGGCCCAGGGATTTAAAAATTCCCCCACTCTGTTCGGCCAGGCTCTGGCCAGAGACTTGGAGGAGTGGAATAATTCGGACAGAGTCCTGCTCCTGCAATATGTAGATGACTTGCTAATTGCTGCTGTGGGTCTAATCCCTTGTCTCAAAGCTACTGTGAGTCTCCTGAACTTTGTTGAACTCCGGGGATACAGGGTAGCTCGAAGCAAGGCTCAAATTGCACTCTCTGAAGTACAGTATCTGGGATTTCACATAAGGCAGGGAGAGAGGCAGCTCTCAAATGACAGAAAGGAGGCTATCTGCCAAGTTCCTATCCCTAGCAACCGTAAACGGCTCAGAGCATTTCTGGGCATGGCAGGCTTTTGCAGAATATGGATCCCAGAGTATGGACTGTGGGTTAAACCTCTGTATGAATGTGTTAAGGGAGCGGATCATGACCCCTTTCACTGGTCCGCAGAAGTGGACAGGGCATTTAAAATCTTGAAAAGAAAGCTGATGGAAGCCCCAGCCCTGGGTCTGCCAGATCTCTCTAAGCCATTCCAACTGTATGTGCATGAAAGGAAAGGAATAGCCCTGGGAGTGCTTACTCAGTTATTAGGTGCCTGGAAACGTCCTGTGGCATATTTCTCTAAACAACTGGATCAAGTTGCAAAGGGGTGGCCAGCATGCTTGAGGGTGGTCGCAGCCACTGCCCTAGTGCTTGGGGAAGCTGAAAAACTGACACTGGGAGGAACTGTGCAAGTGTATATTCCCCATATGGTCCAAGCCCTGCTGGATACTAAGGGTGGTCTCTGGCTCACACAGGCTCGGGTTGCTCGGTACCAGGCAAAACTGTCAGAGAACCCTGAAGTTACCCTGCAAACTTGTCCCTCCCTTAATCCAGCTACCCTGCTACCAGAGACAGAAAAGCAGGAACATGACTGTCTGGAAATCATAGATGCACAATATTCCAGCCGCCCAGATTTGAAAGATCAACCACTCCCACATGCTGACTTGGAATGGTATACTGATGGCAGTAGTGCTATTGTGGATGGGCAAAGGAGGGCGGGTTATGCTGCTGTGACACTTCATGATACCGTGGAAGCTGAGAATTTACCTGCTGGGACATCTGCCCAACTTGCTGAACTAGTGGCCCTGACTCGTGCACTCGAGCTGGCAAAAGACAAATGGGTTAATATCTTTACTGACTCAAAGTATGCTTTTGGGGTATTGCATGCTCACACTGGTCTGTGGAAGCAAAGAGGGATGCTAACAGCCCAAGGTTCTCCGGTTAAGCATGGGTCTCAAATTCTACGGCTGTTAGAAGCAGCACAACTCCCTTCAGCGTAGCAGTGGTGCATTGCAAAGCCCAGCAAAGGGAAGATCAAGATGTAACCAAGGGCAATGCCAGAGCAGACAGGGAAGCCAAGCGCACTGCTACCCTAAAATCACCAACAGAGGAGAATGCCCAAATGCATGCCCTCATCCCATCAGTAGGTGAGCTTGCAGCTCCTCAGTACTCCCATGATGACAAAAACCTGGCTGACAGGCTCGGTCTCCAGGAAAAGGAGGGATGGCTTTATTCCACAGAGGGAAAATCCTCCTGCCCAAGGGCCTGATCCGACCAGTGTTGCAGAAACTGCATCAAACCACCCACGCAGGCAGAGGCTCTTACCCAGCTTATAAATAAATATTTTCTAACCTCTGGACTTAAACCCCTAGCATCACAGGTATAGGCTGAATGTTTAATCTGCCAAAAGAACAACCCTCGACCAGGAGTAGCAGTGTTGCCAGCCACTCTGGAACCTACCCCAGGCCCAGGATTGGTGTGGCAAATAGACTTTACTGAGTTTCCCAGGACCCAAGGGTACAGGTACCTCCTCATCCTGGTGGATTGATTCAGTGGATGGCCTGAAGCCTTCCCATGTCGTAACAACACTGCCAAAACGGTGGCTCTTAAGTTTGTCAAGGAGATCATTCCTCGCTTCGGACTCCCCCAGTGGATGGAATCTGATAACGGAACACACTTCACATCACAAGTTGTTCAAAAGATATCAAATGCTTTGCAAATCCCCTGGAAACTCCACACACCATGGCGACCACAAGCCAGTGGAGTAGTGGAACGCACAAATCAGAAACTCAAGCAACACCTCTCAAAGGTCTGTCAGGAGGCCTCTCTTAGGTGGCCTGATGCTTTGCCCCTTGTGTTACTCCGCATTCGTGCTCTCCCCAAGGGTAGGTTAGGGCTTAGTCCCTTTGAGATTATGTTTGGAAGTGCATGGCCTCTGAATGGTACACCGGTTCTGGCAGGAGAGTGGGAAATGGGGTGTGGTTTCTTGTCTCAGTACATGTGCTCGCTGTCTGCTGTTCTTTCTTCTCTTCACAGATACACCAAAGATTCACAGCCTCTTCTGCTGGATGCCCCGGTCCACTCCTTACAGCCTGGTGACTCTGTTCTCGTTCGGACCTGGAAGGACGAACCTCTCCAAGAGAAGTGGAAGGGACCCCACATCGTCCTGCTGGTCTCCCACACGGCAGCAAAGGTCGAAGGACACAAGAACTGGATTCATCACTCTCGATTGAAAGCAGTACCCACTCCTAAACAGTGAACTGTCCAGCCTGCAGAGAAAACTGCCAATGACAATTTGGGACTTAAGCTGTTATTCAAAAGACAGTAAGGGTCACTGGGAATGCCTGGTGATCTCTCTGAACAGCCACAGCACACTCCCCGCGAGAACCCTGAGTATTGGTTCTATCTATTCACAGTAGGCCGACCTAACCTATGGTCCTGGTCCTTTTATTTTTTGATTTGTTTGGTGTTAATAATTGTTATCTTCTGGGCATTTGGGTTATTGTAATCACAATATGGATTCAGGTTTAGGGTCTCTCACAACATTCCTTTTTATCACAGAAGTAATCCTTCTGTTACCTACTGTTTCACCCACATCGCATGCAGGATGGGGAGCCATCCCTGCAGATATGGCTACCAATACCTATGAGGCCCTAAAAATTGCCTTTGCCCATGAGTTCAATCTTTCCCACTGTTGGATATGTGCCCAGACTCCCCACCATTCGGCTGGATTGCCCTGGAGAGTAGTTCCCCAAAATTGGTCAGACTTTTGTCAAAGGTGGATGGTTACCAGCAGCAGCACCTCTGACAATTTAAGTTTGCAATCCAACTGTACTGCGGAAGCTCCCTCTTAAGCCCCAGCCTATTCGTTTACGCTCTCCACCCACTGGTCTCATATGTTTTCAGCAAGCCAGTACAAGTAATCATACCTGGTTTGCAGGCATTAGTACATGTAGATTTTATATTGGTCCTGGTATAAGTCTCACTGTTCCTTTACTAAATGCCACCGGTTGGCAAACCGGCGCTGCATTCTTTGCCCATTCCCCACAAGCCACCCTACGGGACCTACAAGGTAACAATGGAAAGGCTAGTTATGGTGAAGCATTCTGGGTTTGTGGTAATAGTGCCTATAAATGGCTTCCTCATGGTTGGCATGGTAGCTGTTACAAAGGCTATCTTGCTCCTCCCCTCCGCGTTCTAACCCAGGCTCCCTCAGGTCACCCTAGGTACTATCGGTCCTTGAGAGCTACCATTGAACCCATCGGAGAAGGAGACAGGTTTGGGATGATATTCCTCCCTACTTATGGGGTGGGACGGCTAACCCAACTCTACAGGAGACTGTCTAAATTTCTCACTCAGTTTGCCAATGATACCCTGGCCATAGAGAAAGGCATAAGTTCTGAGTTCTGAGCTGTACCAGCTTCGACTGCTGGCTCTACAAAACCGCCAGGCCCTAGATTATGTGTTAGCCTCACGGGGCGGGCTTTGTGCCCTTATTGGAGAAGAATGTTGTACCTATGTCCCAGAGTTTTCACAGGATATTAACAAGCATATCTTGTCAGCCGAACAGGCCTTGAACCAGTGGAAGGCCCAGGAAGGAGAACCCACTATTTTTGATTCCCTTTGGAATTGGTTACCTGCTCTAAGGGGACTAGGGGGAGGCATTGTTCGCATCTTGTTCACAGGTGTTGTGATATGTTTTGTCCTTTTCCTTTTGCTCGCTTGCTGTAAAGTGCTCATACGTAAGATTTGTACCTCCCATTCCCCAGAAGTTCCTTTATACTCTCTCATTGATGATCCCAATTGCATGGAGCTTAATCGCATTTTGTCTTTAGAGTATGAGAAAACTCTGTCAAAGGTTTGTTGAGTGTTCTCAAAGGAGGGATTGTTGGTGTCACTAGGCATAGCTACCAGGTAACTCGGGGGAGTGGAAGGCCATAAGTGCCAATGAAACTCCCCTGCTCTGGGTCTAAGTGAACCACAGAACTCCATCTTGTGAACTTTAACCTACCTCCATGCTCACAGCCTAAAGGCTGTAGCAGAATATGTAATGGTCAGCTTTTTTCTAGCAGACAGCTGCAGTTTCGCTCGCACTAACAGAAACAGTAGTGATAAGAGGGGGGGGAAGGGGGAGGGAAAGGCCTACTGCGTAGAGCTTGCAAGGCCAAAGATAAGCATGCGAACGGGAATGTTTCTAACATGCACAATGTGTACCTGCTGTAACTGCTATCGGGTAGGGAGGGGTAGGAGGGAGAAACCAGAACAAACGGCTTACTGAAAACAGCTTGGAATATAAAAGGGAAGACTTGCTTGTATGTGCTGTGCTTGATTTGAGACGTGCCTGTCTCCCTGCACCACTTTGAGATCTCAAATAAACTTTGTTTGCTTCTCCACCCTGGTGTGTCTATTGGTGCGGCACACACCGGGCAACGAACCCTGTTGCCCCCTCGGGGCCCTCTGGGACGGCAACAGTCTTATATCTCATTGACTGACTGGTGATGCCCCGCCCCTTATATACACGCAGGGGCATGGCTGACAGCATTCTAGGCAGTTCAAGGAAAATGTAGTTCTCAGAAAGTCTGGAAGGTTCCACAAGATTCTACAAAGGTCCAGAACATTCTAGGAGGCTAGTGAAAAATGAATCCACATACGGAATACCTGAAACATTTTACTTCAAACATTCTATTTTCCCTTTTGTCGCTAACAACAAAAACAGCACCTCAAGCTTGGCGCCCCCCCAAGCCAGCACCCCAGGGGGTCGCCTGCCCCTCAATCCAGCCCTGGAGGTGGTAATTTTAGCTGATATCTCCCTCCTGATTCTAACAAAGGCCCAGGGAGCATGGCTACTGATAGCATCCTGAAGCCACCCAGGCCTACATGCTGCTAGTTTCTTTACTGCGATGATGCCTGCCAAAGTTATCACTGACTGGTGTGGGAAAGTGTCCTACCATGGAGGAAGAAATGAGGCTGCAATCCCTAGAAACCTTCGGCAGAGGATTGCAGAGTACCTCCACAGAAGTTTTATTGAGATCGCTCAGGAGGATTCAAGGGTCATCCCTGTGTCATAAGTAAACTGCTCCACATGCTCCCCCCACCTAACTTAACAGGGGAATGAAAATCAGATAACAACTCTACCTCACTGTGTGGTACCACTACCTCTTCTAGTATGAGTAAATTAATGAAAAGTCAATAGCTGTGTCCTGCTAAGTTCGTGGCCACCATCACTGTAATGGGAAATAAATTTACACATTTACCTGAGGTCCCCCCCGCATCAGACTTGCCTGTTTTTAACTGCCGGGACTAACTGTAGTGCAGTCTTGAACAGGTTCTGGTTCACAGCATAACTGGATCCCCAGCTGCATGTCCCCCAGCCTGCTACTCTTCCTCTTTCCCATCCCTGCTGTCTATGGCTGGGGCCTGTGACTCAGACTCCTCGGAGGTATCCATGGTGACATGTAGGATGTTGGTCTCTGCCAAGTATTTCATGCAGTTTATTGTAGAAGTGGCAGGTCTGCGGCTCAGCACTGGATCAACAGCAGGGCCGGCTCCAGGCACCAGCACAGCAAGCAGGCCAATGGAGTGGGGCAGCACGTCCGGCCTCTTCGGCGGCAATTCAGCAGGCGAGTCCCTCAGTACCTCTCAGAGGGAAGGACCTGCCGCCGAATTGCTGCCGAAGAACGAAGCGGCGGCGGTACAGCTGCCGCCGAAGTGCCTCCGATCGCAGCTTTTTTTTTTTTTTTTCACCGCTTGGGTGGCAAAAACGCTGATCAACAGTTGGTCTCCCTGGCCTTCTGGTATGCCTGCCTCAGTTTCTTCACTTTCACATAACACTGCTTCTTATCCCTGCCTTACCCCTTCACCCGAATCCCCTATGCAATCTGCTCATAGGTATCAACATTTCTACCATTACTCTGTAGCTGTGCCTGCACAGCCTCTTCTCTTCACAGGTTCAGGAGCTCCGGTATTTCCTGTCTACTCCAGCCAGCAGTATGTCTAGAACGTGTAACTGGTATGGTTGGTTGGGCAGTTGCACACACCTTGGGAGAGCTGCTGGGTGTGCTCACTAAGCTGGGCAATATGCGGGATTTTTAAAGACTGTGGGGCTTCTGGTCTTCATGACTCCCAAGTAGTGGAGTTCACAATTGTGACCAGAGTGGTGTGTTGGTCACTGTGGAATGGCTTCTGAAGGTCTGTTAGGGTCAACATAGGTCATGATTGGTATAGGAACAGGTGGAAAGCAGCAAATAGAAAGGATATTACATATTCAGAAAAATGGAAATGAATTTACCAGTGGGTAACAAAAAACCCTAAACAGTTAAAGGTGCGACATGTAAAGGCACACAATAAAGGAATGGGTATGGAGGCCACCTGGAATAATCAGGTAGATACAATAGCCCGACAGCATAACATAGCAGTTGTAACCAGAGGTCAGAAAAGGAACATCTGTGTTAACACATCTGAGCCAACAGATAGCACTACAGACCACCCTGAGTTCCAAAAAAGAAAAGAAAAGACAGGAGTTACTTAATGTAGCCCATCAGTTTATGCATGAAGGAATGGAAGGGACTTTAAAAAGGCTAAGGCAAGTAGCAAAATGGGAGTGTATGGAAGATGATGTTAAAACATGGGTGCGAAATTCTGCGGTGCGCTCAGGACAAGGCTCGTCCTCCACACTGGTAACCCATGATGCACCAACGAAGGCTTGGGCCATAGCACAGGATTCAAATTAATTTTACTGATGAATTGCCAAGGAGTAAGAAGGATTCCAGTACTTATTGGTGATAATTGATTCCTTTTCAGAATGGGTAGAGGCATTTCCCACTAAAAATAACAGCACCAGGGTGGGGGCCAAAAAGTTCTTTAATAAGGTAGTATGTAAATATGGCACCCCCCCCCCAAAAAAAAATTATAAATTCGGACAATGGGGGAGCCTTTGTAAAAAAAATCTTTACAACAATGATACAAGCCTTGGGAATTAAACAAAAGCTCCATATACCATACCGGCCTCAGTCCTCAGGCCAAGTAGAGCGCATGAACCGCACTATTAAGGAAGCGCTCCGGAGGGTAGTAAATCACACAGGAAAAAAATGGCCAGATAAACTGCCTCTAATTTTGGCTGCCATCCACAGCAGTAATAAACTAAGGACAAAAATCCAACCCTTTCAAATTCTGTTTGGACATCCAATGTGCCTAATGAATGATCCTAGTTACCTAGTACAGGGTCAAAAAAAAGCTCTAATATAACCCAGCATGATTATTTTCAATGGCTCAAACAGTTACAAAAAAATAAAGTCACCCTCCAGTATAGGGTTAATCAGGCCATCAAACACATAAATAACAAAATTCAAAAACAAAGACCCACAAAGGCAGCCCTGTAAAAATCAGGGAACCAAGTCATGTACCTTAAAATGGGAAAAAGGGGCCACTCACTGAAATCAAAATGGAGAGGCCCTTACTCCATAGTGGACCGCCTTAGCCCACTGGTATACCGTATTTAAAAAACTAAAATGGGTAGATGTTTCACAAATTAAATTGTTTACATAAATAATAATGTTTGAATTCTTTGCAAAAAAGGACTTCCCAGAACCTGAGCACAAGGCGCTGCTTAACCACCACAATTTTAATCCACAGAAAATAAAACTCCAGTGTAAGTCTGGCTTTACCTGCTTCTGGGAACTTTCAGTGCCCAGATAATTAGAGCGATCATGGAAGAAGATGCAGCCCTCCTCATAAGCCAATATTTAAGAAATAATTCACTCCCCACCAACCAATCATGGATTCCTACCCGTGATCCAGTAATCCTCATGAAATGGTATAACAAAAACACTAGCCAAATCTTAAAACCCTTAGGAAATACCTATGTGTATGCCTGGGAAAAAAAAGTGGGACTTAAAGTGTACCTTATAAACACCACAGAAATACCAAACCACTGGGAAATAAAGGTTAAAATAGAGGGTCCCTCTGGAAATACCACCTGGAGATCCAGCTACCCACAATTACCATATCAGTAAAATAAGCCTGTTAAGACAAAAACAATACTAACAGTTACTGTAGGGTACTGTCCAATACCCCGTAGTAAATTGAATCTATGGTTCCCAGACACATGCACCAAAACCTGGACCAAAAAATTATGCATTCAAAAAAGGTACCCCAATTAAAATAAAAATAAAAATTGTTTGTAACTCAAAGTAATCCAGTAAAAGGCCTGTTAAATCCACTATTAATAAAAATAAAAATGGACATGAATTGAACTAATTAAACGTGTCTAAATTAAAACCCAAATGTTCACCCTACTCCCTTCCTATTATAATGGCCTAAATAAAAACACATCAACACTCCAATGGCCGAGCAAAACAAAATGCAATAAACACCATATTAGGTGAAATTGGTTTTAAAGCAGGAATTATGAATACTGTAAACCTGAAGGTAATTAAAAATAAGTTAAGTTTCTTGTCACAACTGCAAAATAGTCTCATTCACAAGCAGGCAAATACTACTGTGGACTTGGTACAAATAGGTCTGGAAAACCTAAAAGCAACATGGAATATGTGGCAGTGGCTAAACACCACCTCCTGGCTGCTGTATAAACAACAAATAGAATTAGAAAATAAAACTGCCTTGGCCAAAAAATGTACCAAGACGCAAATTCTTAGTTTAGCATCACTTGAACATGAAATGTTTTGGGTAATATCTGAGAATGTTAGGGCATTAACACATCTTTTAAAACAACAAAAAAGGTCCTCATTTAACACCTACAAATATGAATGGATGCAATATGTTTCCAGCCTGGTTAAGCCTAATTTATTAGGTAAAATTATTGTTAAAATTGCTCACCAACAGTCGGTGAGAACAAAAATATGGAAAGTGAGCCCGCTCCCAAAATTGACCATGGGATCCTTTTGGCTACCCTGGGTTATAGGTCAATGGCCTAAAAAAAAAAGAAAAAATTATTGGACACCCGAGGGTATATGAAGTAAAGCCCTCAGAAATGGGTGTGCTTGTCCTTACCCGTCACCACAGAACCATGTAGCAGGGACACATCATTGAAAACATGTGTATGAAACAAACTGAAAAAAGTAACACGTTTTGTACAACGGACAATGTGTGTGTGTTACATCATGGGAAACAGTATTTTGAGAAAATGCAAATATCAGCCAAACGCCAGTGAATAAATGTAGATGTAATGCCAGTGTATTATATACACCTCTACTCCGATATAACGCGAACCGATATAACACTAATTCGGATATAACGCAGTAAAGCAGTGCTCCGGAGGGGCGGGGCTGGGCACTCTGGCGGATCAAAGCAAGTTCAATATAATGCAGTTTCACCTATAACGCGGTAAGATTTTTTTGGCTCCCGAGGACAGCGTTATATCGGAGTAGAGGTGTACTAGCAATCACGCGTACTATTTACCAAAAATAAAAAAAGCACAGAGCACTATAACTGCCACTCCAGTTAATTTCTCTGTTACCCTTGACCTGGATTGGCACGATCTAACTGATCACTTGTTGTCAAAAATAAAGGTGACTCGGTTTTTATAACAGACACAGAGGGATATAGGGAAGTGTGTCATTCAAATATTACATGCTAATGGAAACATGCTAAAAAATACCAAGTCTAAAAAAAACCTGACAGCTTATCACTGGTACGACGTTTTTACAGGCTGGTCCCTGACTTCTAAAGGCATACTGTCTATCGTGTTTCACCCATTACTAGTTGTATTAATATTGTCCGCTGTTTGCTTACTAGGAATGTGTTGTATGTGCTGTTAAACAAAAAAAAATGTTTGTTAAATTACAACCACAAGCTCAAATGGCCTCTCAGTATATTGCTATAAAACAGTTGTATAAAATATGACCCTGTGATAAATGAAGAAGTGTGTGTGTGGGGGGAGCTACCATTTATAAACACCCAGCCAGCCAGTTAGCTGTAAAATCCCTCTTGGTGTCTGTTCTCTGCTTGCTTTTTCTGTAAAGGGTTAACAAGCCCACAGGTAAAAGAAACGGAGTGGGCACCTGACCAAAAGAGCCAATGGGAAGGTTAGAACTTTTAAATTTGGGAAAGAAACTTTCCCTTTGTCTGTTGTTCTCTGGGCTGCAGGGACGGAGCAGCAATGCTATAAGCAGGAATGCTTTCTAAGGTTTGAACCAGGTATGAAAAAGTATTTTCCATACCTAGAAGAAATAATTTGAATAGGGAATGTTTAGTTAGATGCTATCAGGTTTATTTCTTATTTTGGCTTGTGGATCTCCTCTGTGCTAACCTCAGATGCTTTTGTTTGCTTGTAACCTTTAAGCTGAACCCCCCCAAAAAGCTAGTTTGGGTGCTTAATTTTTGGAATTGCTCTTTTAAAATCTAGCAAAAGCCTAAATTCCAGATGTATTGTTTTCCTTTTTGTTTTTAATAAAATTTACCTTTTTAAGAACAGGATTGGATTTTTGGTGTCCTAAGAGGTTTGTGCACGTTGTTTGATTAGCTGGTAGCCCCAGCTAATTTCCTTTGTTTTCTTTCTCAGCTCTTCCCCGGAGGGTGGAGTTGGGGGTGAAAGGGCTTGAAGGTACCCCACAGGGAGGAATTCCCAAGTGCTCCTTCTTGGGCTCAAAGGGGGTTTATTGCATTTGGGGGTGGCAGAGTTTACCAAGACGAGGTCAGAGAAAAGCTGTAACCTTAGGAGTTTAATACAAGCCTGGAGTGGCAAGTATTAATTTTTAGAATCCTTGCAGACCCCACCTTCTGCACTTGGAGTGACAGAGTGGGGAGTGAGCCTTGACAGACCCTCTCAAGAATTGTTCTTGGAGGGTCAAAAGGGGGATACGTAGTGGTAGAATTTTATGTTTGTATTTTTTATAATTTAAAATAAAAAATAACGAATAATAATATAGCATGTATTAATGTATGATTTGACCATATCCTGCCAGCCACCCTTTCTGAAAGCAAAAAGGAATGGCCTAGGGTGGCCATTGGTAAAGATGCATCAGCCAGAATTTGTGTCTGAGCTGATTTCAAGGCAGTAATAGACCTTTTAGGGTCACTACTTTGTTGTAGGTTTAGCATTTTAAAATAAGTAAAAGAACGCAATGATTGGTTTCTCTTGCATTGCAATTTAATGTTCCTGTTCAAATGCTCTGTGTAAATCAATTCTGTTTTGTGTGTGAATGAGGTATGCGTGTGTTAGAAAATAAGTGCGAAGGCCATCACCGGACCAAATGTTCTAGGAAGGGACCGAGGACAAACGTAAAGGCGCCAGGAGATTGCAAAACACCCCTATTGAGATGTCAAAGGAGGGCAGATTAACGACTCTAAAAATAAGACAGGCACCTATCAATGGGGACAAAATAGCTGTGATCAAAACCAGCATGGGGTAACTCCCTAAAAGACTTAATAAAAAAACAAGAATAAAAAATAAATAAAAAAAAAACAATTTAAAAAAACAACTGATTACAGCATGATGGTGCAAATCTCACTGGTCCCAATGAAGTAAAATCACTATATAAACAGAGTGCCTTGCCATGAAACTTTGGGTTCGTCCTGCCAAGACTTCCCCAGAGCATCATGTCGCAACCGACAGAACCCGACTCTGTGTGTGTGTGTGTGTGTGTGTGTGTGATTGAATGCATATGCTAATTGTTGTATCTTCAATAAACACTGTGTATTGCCTTTTCCCCTAAAAAGGATCCCGTGTGCTTCTTATAAGCATAACAAACTTTCTGTAGCTACATCAGCAGCAGCTGCCAGGGAGAGGAACTGCCAGGGCATCTCTGCTCAATCTCATGTGCCCGGGACAGAGAGACATCTCTCCAGGATGGCATTATAAATCAGATAACATAAACTCTAATTGCTTTGACATTTTTCCCCTCCAGACACTCGGACATCTGATCTGGTGCACAGAAGGGGAATATCTCGGACCATACACCAAGGGCAAACTCTGGTGGAAATTGTCTTTAAATAAACAGAAAAAAATCCCATGAAAGCAACTCAACCTCATCGCCAAATAACCAGAATCATTCTCACTGTCCAGCACCCAAACATCCTTCATTCTGACCTTGTCATTTGGATTGACATTTACATGACTTTCTGAAATTCAGTTCAGAGAAGTGAGTGGAGATCTCTCCTCTCAGGGCTCTCCCATCCTTTCCCTTTCCTCCCTCTAGGTAGGGGCTCTCCCCCATGGCTCTTCTCCAATATCCTACCTTTCCTTTGGGCAGGGCTGAGCTTTCCTATTGGAGCTGATTCATGGACTGGGGAAAAGTTCTCCTCTGCTGCCATTTCCTGTCTTCTCTCTGAGTTTGGGATGGGTCTAACCCACCCAATGCCACCTCCTACTCACTGGTCTTGAGTGGTTCTTCCTCAGCACATGTTCCTCTCTCTTCACTGGCCTGGGAGGGTTGGACGCTGGACTGTGGGGGTGGCCAGAAAGTCTGTGAGGAGGAAGGAACAGATCAGCTGTAACCCTGGGGGGGAAGGGGATCTGGGCTGTGGAGCGGTGCTGGGATCAGTTCTGGGCTTTCACCTCCCCTGTGACCTGCCTGCCCCTGAGCCGGGTCGCCAGCAGGATCCGGGTTTGTCTGGACTATGACCAGGGGCAGGTAGCATTTTTTGATGTTGGTAACGAGGCCCCGATCTTCACTTTCCCACCAGCCTCTGTCCCTTGGGAGAGAATCCACCCCTGGCTCTGGGTGGGGGGATCCCAGCTCAGACTGTCTCCCTGAGAGGGGAAGGGAGGAGGGGGAATATCCCACTGGGTACCCTGAAATCAGCTTCTCTAGCTCACACATCCTTGCCTCTGTGACCCTGGAAGTCTCCTGTCTTCCTGCAGACTTTGTACCACGCAGACTCTATGACCCTGGAGGCTCTGTGGGGTGTCTGACCTGTCAGACCATAGAGAGCAGGGGGGGATTGAGGTAGAGAATCCAATCTCACTGACCCAAGGAGTTTGCAGCCTGTTTGTCACTGTCCTCTATGGCACTGGAGGTCAGACAGTGCCACTGAGACATGGTGGTAATAGCCCATTGGGAATGAAAAAATGGGCTTCTCTAGCCTAAGTCATCCTAGTGTCTGTGACAGTGGAGGACTCCCATCTACCTACCCCCTGGCTCATCTCTGTGACCCTGGAGAACATCTGTCCACCCAACCACCAATGCCTCATCTCTATGACACTCCTGCCCCCTCCCTCCCTGCAGCCCCAGTGATGGGGATGGGGAGGGGTTGAAGAACCCCTGGAGCTGCAGGAGGAGAAGAGGAGCCCTGAGGGGCAGATGTGGGGGCTGCAGGATCAGAACTGATGGAGGGTCTGGGGCAGGAATGACATGGGGGTTGGGGCTCTAATTCCTAGCTGGGCTGGGGGACAGGCAGATGTGGGGTGGCAGGGACACAGAATTAACTAATTGGGATTTGGGAGGTGTGGGGAGAAGCTGGAGGCTCTGCAGCAGCAGGGCAGCTGGCAGACGGAGACCCAGGGACTGGCGAGTGTGACCTCCAGGCCACCAGGGGAGGAGCTGCTGGGAGGTGGAAGGCGGAATGTCATTTGGACGAAAGTGAGCTGGCTGTGGGGGATGGAAGAGGCAGGTACAGGGCATGTTTAACCAGAAGGGAGAGAAGAAATGAAACGGGGGGGGGGGGGGGAGAGGCAATAATTAAGTAAAACAAGAGTAAATAGAGAAGTCTGGAGAAAGGTGCACGGTGGTGGGGAACTGATATGAAAAGGATGAAAACAAAGCAATCCTGTGAAGGGAAGAGGGAGGGGAAGGGGAGCGAACTGGGAAACCAAGTTGGAATGATCTGTGATAGGGATTTGTCAGAGTTCCCTCCCCACTCTGAACTCTGGGGTACAGCTGTGGGGACCTGCATGAAAGACCCCCTAAGCTTATTTCTACCAGCTTAGGTTAAAAACTTCCCCAAGGCACAAATTCCTTTCCTTGTCCTTGGAGAGTATTGCTACCACCACCAAGTGATTTACACAAAAATTCAGGAAAGGGTCACTTGGAGTCCCTATTCCCCCAAAATACCCCCCCCAAGCCCCTTCACCCCCTTTCCTGGGGAGGCTTGAGAATAATATACCAACCAATTGGTTAACAAAGTGAGCACAGACCAAACTCTTTGGTTTTATGACACTAAAAATCAATCGGGTTCTTAAAAGAATAACTTTATTATAAAGAAAAGGTAAAAGAATCACACCTGCAAAATCAGTTACCCTGTAACTTTACAGGGTAATAAAAAGATTTAAAACACAGAGGATTCCCCTCTGGACTCAGCTTCACAGTTACAAAAACAGGAATAAAACTACCTCTTAGCACAGGGAAAATTCACAAGCTAAAACAAAAGATAATCTAACTCATTTCCTTGCCTTACTTACAATTTTTGTAATTTTAGATGGTTCATTTCATGTATGTTTTCGGGAGATGTTGTACCTACCTACCTGGTCTCTCTCTCTGTCTGGAGAGGGAATAAACAAAAAGAGCACAAACAAAACCTCCCCCCCCCCCCGCCCCCCAGATTTGAAAGTATCTTCTTTCCTTATTGGTCCTTTTGGTCAGGTGCCAACCAGGTTATTTGAGCTTCTTAACCCCTTACAGGTAAAGATTCAATACAGCTGCCCAGGAGGGATTTTATGCTACCCTTATCTGTATGTTTATGACAGGAGATTTAGGGGAAGACAGAGAAATAAATGGATGGAAAACGAGTGCTAGAGACAATGATGTGAAAAACTGTCTGAATGAAATAAAAGGGAGAAGGAAAGAGAAGGTGAGAGCGAGAGGAATCTCAGTCCCACCTGACACACACACGGGATCCCTGGAAAGGATTTTGCTAATATGCGGGGAAAGGGGCACTGCTGGGCTAATGGGCAGGGCTGGCCTTAGGGAAAATGGCACCCTGGGTGAACTTGTATTTTGGTGCCCCTGGCCCCATGGGCATGGTGCCCCCCCATTGTCCCTGGTCCCTCATGGGCTCCCCAGGCTCCCTTCTCCCCAACCCCTGCATTGTGCTACCTTCACCCCTAATCCCTCAACCTCCTTCCTGCACCCCTAACCCCTGCATTGTGCATGCCCCCTTCACCCCATCCCCTGCACTCCCTTCCTGAGCCCCTAACCCCTGCAGTGCATGCCCCCTCACCCCAATCCCTGAACTCCCCTCCTGTGCCCCTAATCCCTGCACCCCCTTCACTCCTACCCCCTGCACCTCCCTCCTGTGCCCCCAACCCCTTCACTGTGCCCCCTTCATTCCTACCCCCTGCACTTCCCTTCTGAGCCCCCAACCCCTGCATTCCCCTCAGCACCCACGTGCAGAAACTGACCCACCTGGATGCACAAAGCAGCTGGCACTGCTGTTCGCTCCCCCACTGGTCTGCTGCTTCTCTTCCCCATGCACCCCCTGGGCTGCATAAGGAGAGGGCAGGAGAGCAGCAGCTGCTGATGCCTCAGCACAGCCCTGGTGGGGAAGTGATCTGAATGCAGGGAGCCCTGGTGTTGTGTGTGGGGGGGGGGGGGGGGGAGAGTATGTGTGTGTGACAGTGTGTGTTGTGTTGAGGGGAATGTATGTGTGCCTGAGTGTATGAGTGCGCTGTCAGGAGCCTGAAGGCTTGTGTTCAGACACAAGCAGCCGCCAGCAGCTCCAGACCCAGAGAAGCAGCAGCACACACAGATTCCCCCTGTCCCGTCACCTCACCTCAGCGGAAATCAGGTGCATGGGTGAGGGGGACACCCTGACATCAGCCCCCCCCCCTCCAAGCGGACAGGAGGATGCTCCCAGTCCGGAACAGCAGCGGCTGCACATGTGGAGCAGGGGGGGAGGAAGGGAACCCCTTCTCCGGAGGAGTCACCTGGTCACCTGGCTCAGAGGGCTGGTCATCCAACTGCCCCCTGCAGCTCGGGTCTCTCCCCTCGCCCCCTCTCCAGCACTGCTGCTTGCCTGTCTGTCTGCTGCCCCTCCGTCAGCCCAGTTGGCCCTCAGCAGTTCAGATGGGAATCCAAACCCTGCGCACAGCGTCCTCTTTGGCAGGCTGCCCTGGGTCGGGGCCTGGACAGCTCACCCCAAATGTGAGCCCTGGTATGGGCTAATTTCATGCCCAATATCTATGTGTCTGAAACTTATCAAAAAACAATAATAATTCACATTTCAGGCATGCCCACACTGAGTTACAGTGCAATCTCTGACTGATGGACTCCCGTGTTCACAATTCAGAAACTGTCCTCTCCCTGTGTTGAGTTCTGGGATGTTTCTAACACAGTCTCACTTACAGAAATTTACTCAGTGGCTTCTGATACTTCCCCTCTAGCTCTCTGATCAGCTCCCTGAGCCCTGGTCTACACTACGGGGTTAGGTCGAATTTAGCTGCGTTAGGTAGAGTTAAAAACAACTGCGTCCACACAACCAACCCCATTCCGTCAACCTAAAGGGCACTCCTTACCCCTCCCATGGGATACATAAGGGGTGGGATGAAGACCCCGACTCACAACCCTCCAGAATGGAACATGACCATAAGTTCTAAGGGGTGTGACTAGGAGCGTGCATTGAAGTATATTTGGGCCTGCTAAGAAGAAGGAGGGGGAGCGGGAAGGGGAATGGTAATGGGAGAATGGGGGACTGGGAATAGGGGAATGAGGAACAGGGACCAGGGCCAGCTCCAGGCACCAGCTTGCCAAGCAGGTGCTTGGGGCGGCCTCTCCGGAGAGGGGCGGCACGTCCAGCTATTCGGTGGCAATTCGGCGGACGGTCCTTCACTCCCGCTCGGAGCGAAGGACCTCCCGCCGAATTGCTGCCGCAGATCGCGATCGCGGCTTTTTTTTTTTTTTTTTTTGCGCCGCTTGGGGCGGCAAAAACCCTGGAGCCAGCCCTGACAGAGACACAGGCAAGGCTCTGCAGCATCAGAGCTGGGAAAGGGGCCACAGGGTAAAGGCTCATTATGTTGGACTAGATTGATAACTGGTATATTTCTGATATGGGAAATGTAAAAAAGAGTGACTCCACAGCAGACCCCAGAATTTGGCCTGACCATTAGAAAGAAATATGTTTCTCAGCCACCCTGCTGAGTCTGTGTTGATTGAAATTGCCTGTCAGTTTACAAGGTCAATGTTAATTGTAGAAGCACATCCAGAGACAAAGAGTTTGTTCTAAAACTAACAAGATAACAGCTGTTCTTTATGGCTGGTACAATTTTGTTTTCCTAAACTCCAGAATAAGATTTGTGAGAACCCTCCCACCCCCCACACACACACACACTTGCATGCTTATGTTGTTCATTTCCTTTTAAATATAACAAGTGGGATGAATAGACTTACTGAAGTCTGCCATGTCCCACTGATTTTAGAATGGTTATGTTAAAGGATGGGTAGGTAATAAAATGCAGATGTGACAGGATATACATTGAAGTGTGAGTGTGATTGTATGTATAATTAAATGAGAAATGAAAAATTAAAGGCTAAGGTGCCAGCCTTAAAATAAGACCGTTTGGCTGAAGAATACAGTGGATGAGGTAGCCCGATAAACCTGAGGGTATTCTTGTCCCAAGGACAGGGGGGCTGAAGAGCCAAGGAACAAGATAACAACATACTGTATATACTCGTTCATTAGCCCGTTCATTTATAAGCTGACCCTCCAAGATGGTTAGGTAAAAATAGCAAAAACTGTATGACCCTTTCATAAGTCGACCCTATATTTCAGGGGTTGGCAAACTTTGGCTCCCAGCCCGTCAGGGTAAGCCGCTGGCGGGTCGGGACGTTTTGTTTACTTGGAGCGTCTGCAGGCACGGAGCCCCTCAGCTCCCAGTGTCCGCAGTTTGCCATTCCCAGCCAATTTAATCATCAAATTTTGGTGTAGACCTGTTTATAAGCCAACCCCAGCTCTTTGATGCATCACTTTTTTACCAAAAATATTCAGCTTATGAACGAGTATATATAGTACTGTCATTTCATCATTGCTGTGCCATTTGCGTGATTGACTATCACCTCAAACGTGAGAACAGTGATTAATTATCACTTCAAACATGAGAACAGCATGACGAGGCAAATACATGAGGATGGATCCCTATAAAGAACAGACCCTAAAGACTGCGGACTTTGGGTCTGATTCCGCAAACCAACCTCCAGGAGCATTGGATGCGCATCTGACAAGGCCCTGCTCCCGCCTCGTGTCCAGGCCACCTGGCCAGTGGCTTGGCACGAGCAACTCTAAGGCTGGTAACTATAATAACAACCTTGCAGAACCTGTATGTGTATAAATGAATGTGTAAATGAATGTAAAATTGAATGGAAAATTATAGCTATAATTGATTGCTTACTCTGATCCTTTCTGTATTCACAATAAACGTGGCATTTTGCCTTATCCCCTTTAATAAGATCCTGCTGTTTTTTATTTTATTTGGTATAACAATATTTGGGCCTGCTAAGAAGAAGGAGGGGGAGCGGGAAGGGGAATGGTAATGGGAGAACGGGGGCCTGGGAATAGGGGAATGAGGAACAGGGACACAGGCAAGGCTCTGCAGCATCAGAGCTGGGAAGGCAGACATGGGGTAAACACTCTGCGGCATCAGAGCTGGGAAGGGGAACACAAGGTAAATGCTCTGTGGCATCAGACCTGGAAACAGAACACTGGGAAGAGGGAGCTCCATTGGTGTGTGGAGCTAGGGGTTAGAAGAGGAAGGGGTTCTATTGGCGTATAGAAGTGTAGTTGGGGAGGGGAAGGGGAAAACTCTATCAGCGTATAAAGATATGCCCGACTGGTGTGAAGGGCTTCGGAACATGTTTGCTTGGAACTAAAACCCCAATAAACATCGCATTGCCTGCACTTCGGAGTTCTGGTCTTCTGCTGTCCATCTGTGTGACAAGAACCAGGGGAGAGGGTGAAGGGAAAGCCCTCTAACACCCCCCCCCCTCTGGCTCCTACATGGAGGCGCGGCCAGGAAGCTCTGCACAACGCAATATCTGCAGGCACCACCCCTGCAGCTCCCATTGGCTGTGGTTCCCGGCCAATGGGAGCTGCGGGGGTGGCACTTGGGGCAGGGGCAGCATGCGGAGCCCCCTGGCTGCCCCTACATAAGAGCCGGAGTGGGGACATGCCGGCTGCTTCCTGGGAGCCGCATGGCAGCTAGCAAGGAGCCTGCCAGCTCCGCTGCACAACGCCACCAACCGGACACAGAGCCGCCAGGATCCCTTTTCGACTGGGTGTTCCAGTCGAAAACCGGACACCTGGTCACCCTATGTTAAAGGTGCATGTTAACCTGTTGCTTGCTAAGAATTATTACCCTTGGGGTATAAAAAGAAAAAAATCCCAAATGGCTTTTCTTTCCTTCAAACCCAGTGATAGAAAACAGCAGAGTTTGTGGCTGAAACTATGTTTGCAAAAGAGTCTTTACTGTAACTGTGAACTCATCGTTGCTCTTAGTGTGAGCTGGCCACAACGAGAAACTTCCCTGAGTCACCAGCAGAGAGCGCTGAAGCCCTGAAGCCTTCACATGTCCCCTGCACTGCACAAGCCTGCTCCTGAGAATCCTCTGTGGGGACACAGGGGTCAGTGCAACCTACGTCTGAGGTTCTGGCAGCACAGCCTCTGCACACACCGTGCTCCTCAGGTCAGGCAGCAGGGCAGAGGAAAAGGCCCTCAGCCATGATCTCCATTCATTGCCTCCAGCATATCCCTCTTTCCCTGACACAGAGCATGGAGATTCATGGGTTTGGGACAGTGAGACAATGTCCCTGACAGACCCATGGAGCAGAAACTCCCATCCATAAGAATAACTCCAAGGAAACGCTTGATGTGAAGCAAACTGTGTCTGGGACTAGACCATGGTACGGTTCACATTATCTCAATGGGCTCTGAAATCTTTGCTCAGGTAGAACTCCCATCGTAGCCACTTCTATTTTATCCCACGTTTACTGTCAGGGGACGGGAGGGGGGAAAGGGGGCACTAGCATGGGCTCTGACGCTTGGCTCTGACCTGAAGTAAGAATAAATAAATGCAAAGTTCCCAGATGCAAATTCTCTCTCTTTTTTAAAGCAACCATTCAATTTTTCCCCTGCCAACACTTCTCCATGTGCATAAATTTGAACTCAAAGGGACAACTCACACGCACAAAGTTCAGCATGTTCTTAAGCATTTGCAGGATTCTTATCCTCAAAATGAAACTCCCAACTAATGTTACAATTTTCAAAAGTACCAAAGGGAATTAGGAGCACAAAACCCATTGACTTTGAATGGGACCTATGCACCAAACTCACCTACGTGTTGTTGAAATCCCACCCTAAAGACAGTTTGGAGTGAAGGTTGTGGTTACATTTCTGTCGTTTGCTTCCTTTAGGGGCTGAGAGCTCCTGCAGCAGGGGCCAAAATCACCTTACTAGTACATGGGAGAGTGGGCAACACTGATCGTCACATGCACACACCCTGGGGGAGAAGTTTATCTAGGGAACACAAGGGAGTTCAAAAATCAAGAGACTGACCTAAAAATACACTATAATCTTTTATTAAAATGTCATGATTTGGGGCCCAATCTCGTAATTTTTGGGAGTCAGACTCATTTTTAATCTCCTGAAGTTGACAATACTGCATTCCCCACAGGCCCCTGAGCAGCCACGCATGGACTTTCAGCCACTTCCCACATTGGGGGGAGGGGGGAGTGTTATTAATCTGGAGCCAGACAGCTGGGGGTGCTGCTGGGGAGGAAGCAGCTTTATCAGCTCAGAGCCCAAATAGACTCTTTTTTACTGTAGATCCCCACCAGAGAAGGGCAGGGAGTTGCAGAGATTGTGGGTGACAGAGAGATGTATGTTTCTCTGTTTCTCATCTCTTCCTCCAAAGGGATCTGTTTAGAAACAGCAGGGCCCAGGTGGAGAAGTTTATCTAGGGAACACAAACAGACCAGGCAAGAGGAAGGGCTTTGGGCAGCGGGGCCCGAAAGCTGAGCACAGAACATAACTGGGCATTCAGAGGCAGCCTGAGCATTTCAGAGCAGGCCTGAAAAAATAATCTATTTTCATTCCCACCATGTACTCAGGTCCTGTCCACTGTGATCACCTGACTCTGCACAGGGCTGGCCCAGTGATTGTGGGGAGGGACAGTGAGAGGATCATTAGACAAACTTTACTAATATATTTTCCCTGCGTGTAGCTTTGTCTTTATCCTCCTTTCCCAGGCTCCTAATGCAGAGAAGAAGGCTGGTCTGGTGGTTTAGCTGTTTATTTGGAAGACCCAGGTTCAAGTCCCTGCTCTGTAACTGTCTTCCTATGTGACTTCAGGCAAGTCATTTATCTGCTCTGTGCTGGACATTCCTCTCTCTGAAATGGGGTAACAGCATTTCCCCACCTCACAGAAGTGTTGTGAGGCTAAACACAGTGTACACCCACCCCAGTAGATATAGTGACTCACAGACCATTTTCTCTCTCAGACATGACTGCAGGGCCCACCTCCCCACTCCTCAACATCCCTGGGACAACCACAGCAACCGCTCACCTGGGGAAGGAATCCTAAGGCTATTTTAATGCAACACAGGAGCTGAAAACAAGGGGGAGGAGCCAGACAGCTCTCTGCAGGTCACAGTTTGAGCAATGCATTACAGCCATGACTAGGTTCCCTTCACATGATATGCATGTTCTCTTTTGTGGGACCACGGAGTCATACAAGTCTTGGGGCTCCTGGAAACCCTCCTGCCCCCTTCAGAGACAGGCAAGCTGTGAACCCCTATTTTCCAGTCCTTGCAGGGCTGTCATGGTCCTTCAGAGGGAGAGAGACAGAGACAAGCAGGAGAGACCCACGATGGGGCAGAGACAGCAGCTTTTCTGGTCTGTTCACTTTGCATTTAAATGTCTCTGCAAGAACATGGGAGCCATGCAGGGCCAAAGAGACTAGGATATCAGAGGCCGGAGAAGCTCGTTTCATGGGACTGGGAGCCATGTGCCACCGGGTGCCTCAGGAATAGAGAGTGAGTTGGGAACCTACACCCCAGACCCAGAAGAAAGGGCGGAGTCTCTCCCCCGTGAATGAGGTTGGTGGGAAAGTAAAGATCGGGGCCTCGCTATCAGCACTGAAAAATGCCACCTGCCCCTGTTCACAGTCCAGAGACACCTGGATCCTGCTGGGGACGCAGCTCAGAGACAGGGGGGTTGGAGGGGAGGTGAGAGCCTGGAACTGGAACCCCCACCTCTGCACAGCCCAGATCCCCCCCTCAGGTGCCGCACTGAGCTCCTCCTTTCTCTTCACAGACTCTCTGGCCACCCCCACAGCCCAGGCTGTCCCATGCCCCACCTCCACCTCCCAGCAATGTCTCCCTGAGGTGAATCCCTCACAGCCCAGCACACAAGGAGACGAATCAAATCTCTGGGGATGTTCAGGACGGTTCAGCCGTATGACGTCCCAGGTCAAAATTTTCCGATCCACAGACAGGAGAAGCCGGGGATGAGCCGTGTCTGGATCCAGAGTCACACTCGCTGGGAAGAGAAGCAGAGTACTTCAGAGCTCAGCCCCCGCAGGAGAGCCCACCCCAAAGAGAAGTTTCTGGATGGAAAGCCCCTCAAACCAGGGGAAGGGGAAAAGGTGCGACAGTTCTGAGGGGCCTCTCTACTCCATTTTCCTCATTAAATATGAAAAAGGAACCTGGGGTGGGATTTTCAGGAAAACCTAAGGGAGTTAGGGGCACAAGGCCCATTGGCACTTAACTTGTGCTCCTGACTCCCTTAGATGCTCCTGACAATCCCACCCAGAAATGTCCATGAGCAGTGCCGGGGCAGAGTAAAGGGTGTTTGGGGGCCTGTCGGTGAGACTTTTGCTGTGTATTGGCTGTATGTGAACTGGCTGCTCAGGCTGATGTCAGGATCTTTGGGGCACAATGAAGCCAGGCCCCCACTCAACTCGATTAGGTATTTCTGTGCCTGTCACACGACGGCTTTGGACAACACCTGATCAGTTCCAGACCAGATGGGCCTGGTTGAGGCACAAACGGGCAGAACCCTGCTAACTTTGGGGACAATCAGAAAACTGGAAAAGTCCAATTTCCACTAAAGTCAGGCCCACAGAGGCCCAGGGTGATGTGGGCAGAGAAATCTCTCTGGCTCTCCCTGCTGCCACCTAAATGTATGACAGGTAGCTGCTAGGGGGAGGTACACTGCATTGCTTATGTAGGCTGACCTGTATGCCCAGCTGGGCTCCTCTCCCCCAATACAGCCGCTTCCCACAGGGAGGCCCCTTACCCTCACTATGCCAAGCCCCCCAAGCAGGGCCTCCTGCCTGCCCACTCCAGCCAGTCCCCTCATCACCCCCAAGCTGGTACCCTCACCCTCATCCGGTCCCAAATTTCCAGCCATGCCCCTCACTCCCACTCTGACCAGCCACCCCAGCCATGCCCCTAACTCCCCACTCCAGTCAACCCCCACCCCCCCATAGGTGGGTCTCACCTCACACTGTCCAGGCCCCCTAGCTGAAGTCTTCATTCCCTCCCCATGCTGGCCAGATCCCACTAGCTGGGCCCCTAACCTCCTCTGCACCCCAGCCAGCCCTCCTAGCCATTCTGGCCAAGCCTCCATTTGCACGGAAAAACTTGTTAACAGACAAAGCTCGGCCTACATGAGCAAACGTGTGACAAACTAGTGATGTAATCTTAGCTTGCGGTTTCCTTCAAATCTAATCATTTTTATATTGTTTTAGTGTGCTCTGTAATTCTTTCTTTCTTTCTACTTTAACAAGAAGTAAACAAAGATATTATTTTGGGGAAGTTCTTTCCTTCTAATTTAGTAATAAATAAATAATAACAATAATAGCAATTCCACCTGGAAACGTACCCTTCTCATCTGATCCCATGGATTTCCCCTTTCCTGTCTTCAGTTCCAATGGCAGAACATCTAGTGGAAAGAACAGGGGAAAGAGACAAGACTTCATGCTGTCGTGTTTATGGGGTGTCCCTGCTCTTTGTTAATATAACTGCATTTTGGTTATGAGAGAGAAACTGATAGAGCCAGACATAAAGACAGACAAAGCAGTGAAGAAAGAGCCACATCCATTTTTCCAGTGTGGCTAGGTTAAAACTGATCAGAAACTTTGCCTTTTCCCTCTGATGGCAGTGTAACCCAGTGGTCAGTGTGTTTTGTCTCTGTCTGTGCCCAATCCACAGAGACTGCAAGTCTGTAACAGCCCCAGCAAGTTCCTTAGTTCAAGCTGTAGAGATTCCTGTGCTCAGCTGAGGGTGCTTGGTTTGATCCCTAGGTCCTTGGTTTGATTCCTAGGGTTGGCCACAATAGTGGCTTTCACGTAAGAAGGGACTTATCTGGGTTTGAAGCATTGGGGACCTCAGGTGTTTGGGATGAGCTTTGTCTGTAGAGCAGAAGTATATAACCCACTGGTAAATGTGGTGTGTCTCACCTCTGATCTACAGAGGATGTGAGTTTGTTACAACACTCAGGTAGGAAGCTTGGCTCCACAGGTAAAGTTCTTGACACTCAAGATTTTAGCTCTGAAGCCCTAGTTCAATCCATGCTGTGTTGGTCAAGCTAGCAACTGTCACAACAGCATGTCAGTGCACTTTACTGTCACTCAGCAAGTTACACCACCATCCAAAGAGACAGCATCTCAATTTTTAAAGACAGGGAAAGTGAGGCTCACAGAGATTAAGGACTAGATTTTTTTTCTTCAGACATGGCTGCTTCTTTATGGTGTAGAAAGGACTGATATTTTCTTTTATAAATTCCCTCAATTATTACATCTCACTCTTGTCCCCACTGTGGAACAGAATTATCCCTAGAACTGAGCAGAGACTAGTTTTCCATCTTTCAAATATTTTAGAGTTCAAAAATTTTCTCCATCTCAAAATGGGACAAAAAATTGAAGTCTTAAAAATATTTTGTAACTCAAAATAGGGGGGGAAATCAGTTCAGGTGAATCAGAATGTTTCATTTTGAAAGTTCCCAAACAATTCCTTTTTAATTTTCACCTTCTTTCTAACTTTTTTTTAGTCTAAATCAGCTGAAATTTTACAACAAAAGGGCACTTCAAATTTTCCTTTAAAAAATGTCAACATGAAACATTTTGACAACTATGACTTATTTTTTCCGCAATTTTATTTGAGTGGTTGCCCCATCTCAAAAAAGATATATTGGAATTGGAAAAGGTTCAGAAAAGGGCAACAAAAATGATTAGGGGTATGGAATGGCTTCCGTAAGAGGAGAGATTAAGAAGACTGGGACTTTTCAGCTTGGAAAAGAGACAGCTAAGGGGAGATATGACAGAGGTATATAAAATCATGACTGGTGTAGAGAAAGTAGATAAGGAAGTGTTGTTTACTACTTCTCATAACACAAGAGCTAGGGGTAGGCAGCAGGTTTAAAACAAATAAAAGGAAGTATTTCTTCACACAATGCACAGTCAACCTGTGGAACTCTTTGGCAGGGGATGTTGTGAAGGCCAAGACCATAACAGGGTTCAAAAAAGAACTAGATAAATTCATGGAGGATAGGTCCATCAATGGCTATTAGCCAGGATGGGCAGGAATGGTGTCCCTAGCCTCTGCCAGAAGCTGGGAATGAGCAACAGGAGATAAAATAAAAAAAATAAAAAATAAATAAAATGGATCGCTTGATGATTACCTGTTCTGTTCATTCCCTCTGGGGCACCTGGCACTGGCCACTGTTGGAAGACAGAATACTGGGCTAAATGGACCTTTGGTCTGACCCAGTAGGGCCATTCTTATGTTCTTGAGCTGGGACATTTGTTGAAACTGATTCCCAATCAGTTCTAATTATCCCCATTTTAAAGATGGGAAAACTGAGGCACAAAGCACGACACATTTTTCAAAAGTGAATACTTAAAGTTAGGAGATTAGCCTTTAAACACAGGGATATTGGACAGATACGTTCACTCCCCAATACCCATTACCACTGTGGAAGGAACCAGGATTTGCCCCAGTTAGTTCTTAATTAGTTTCTGTCTGTTACTATTGCCCAAGGAGTTAGCAGTGGATTCACAGCCCTTTGGACCAGCCCAGAGTGGGGCCTGCAGGCCCTGGGGAACACAGGGGTCTTTGGGAGCAGTGGGAAACCCATCTGTGGAAGGATTCTCCTTCCCACCGGAGCCCATTTACACTGCATCATAAATAGGGAAGAAAGCCTAGCTCTGGCCGGATGAGAACTGCCCCCGTGCAGGAACCGGCTAAGACAGTCACACAGCCCAGCAGAAGGGGCAGGCCCAGGCCAAAGGGGACTCTGCTGCACTGACTCTGGGCAGGGCTGTTACCCATAGGCTGCTCCACTTGGGCTGCACTTTAAACAGCCCCCAGCCCACTGGGGATTCTCTTAGCCCCGATCCGGGAGGCATAGCAACTTCCCGGATCTAGGCATAGCATAGTTTTGAACTGCGGGAGAAGGGCTGTTGGTCCCTCTCTGTAGAATGTGGTTGAGTAACTAATTTGGGATTATTCTGCTGGCTGCTGTGAAGTGGCTGCTGTCTTCTCCTGCAGTCACAGAGTCTTCTCTCAATGTCCCCTCCTAGCTCCTTTCTCGGTACCTTTCAGTTTGTTCAGGGTCAGCTTTACAGCAATATTTTTCTGACAGAAATTGCTGAGGCTCCTTTCCAGCTCAGAAGAAGCCTCCAGCAGCTGCTGGAACTTCCCCTCCTCAGACCTAGAGAGAAAAGAAACATTTCTCTGTGTGATTTTATTACTACATGCTAGTGACAGTAGCTGGCCTGAGGGTCTGGAGTCTAAGGGCCTGTCTATCTGGGGAATTTTCTAGCAGAAGTATATGCGTATGGTTATATCACTGGAGCTCTGCCAGGAAACCCCCTGGGTTGACAATCTTATCCAGCCTCTGAGCAGGCACAGCCCAGGCAATGGCAGCACAAGCTTTCTACGTAGTGGCCACTGATGTGCTTCAGCACTGATCTGGAGACCAGCTCTAGGGATGAGAAGGGAGTTGTCTCCATGGCTAGTTCAGTCCCTGGCCTTCATCTTCTGTGAGCCAGGATGTTCCCACGTTCTTGTATTTATTGCATGGTGGGCATCTTCCCACTAGGAACTGGTCTGAGAGCCCCGCTCGCCCATTCCTGAAATGATTTCACCCATGTCACCAAACCATAAATTAGGTGGTAAATGTTCTGATCACTGCTGACCTGGGTAAAAGAGTAGCCAATGACGCAGTGGTGAAAGACCCGTATTCCATCCCCAGACTCCTGAGGCAGCCAGTCCCCCAGAGATGGACATTACCATGTTTAGGGTAATAACCCTTCTCCTAGGACTCCAGTCCTGTATAAAAGGGTAACACCCCGGGGCTAAGGGTCAACACAGGGAGATTGGTCTCTGAAATGACCCTGCCCCACACATTGTGCTGTTGTGCCCTGGGGAGATGTGCTAATAAGATTCCCGAGCCCCTTTCCAGTGCTGAGAAGCATGAGGGGGAGTGAGAAGGAGCCACATACCTGCTCATGGTGCTTCTGATGTCCTAGAGGGGAGAGAGAAAAAAGGGAACTCAGTCCCACATGCCCCACACTGGGTATCCCTCCTGCTCTGGAGGGGACTCACTGTACCGTTACCACTTCTGTCCCAGAGGGAGTTTTTAGGAGAAAGTTTGCAGCTTTAAACAATTTGATACATTTATTTTCCAAAGCTCATGATTCAGGAACCTGCCCATCCCTGTGTAGGGATCTGAGGGGGGGTTATAATGTCCCTCACCTGCAGGAATTCACTGGCTGGCTGCCGGCACTTCCCCTCCAGCTCACTGATCTGCTCACTGAGACGGGAAATCTCCTTGGAGAGTTTGATGACATTTTCATCCTGCAGTTTCACAATCTCCTGGTCCAGCTCTGCCAGCCGGGCCAGCAGGAGTCGCTCTTGTTCCCTCAGGAACTGATGCAGCTGCTCAAACTCAGACATAATCTTCTGCCTCTCAGCTTCTGTCTGTTTCTGTAATAGACAAAAAGAAACAGAGAGAGGCCGGTCAGGGTCACAGAGAGGAGTCATGGGTCAGGTCATAAAGCCCTGGGCATGAGGGAAGGAGCATTTCACTGCAACCCCTGAGAATTCAACACCTGACACTTGAATGTGCCCTGGGGTCACAAGGGAGAAGATTTTCCCACAGGTTCCAGTTTGGACCCTATCTCCCTTCGAAGGGAAGTTTTTGTGTCTCACATGAGGAGGAATTTCTGTGCCCATTGCCTTCTGGAGATCCAGGTACCGGGCAGCAAGGAGTGGGGTTCAGCCAATACTGACAGGGACTTTGGAGAGAGGCCAGGGGAGAAAGAAAAACCAATAGAACAAACAGATGAAAAAGCAGCAATATTGTAAGTAGGAAGACAGGATCCTCGTTGTTTTTACAAACCGTATTGAGACACAAAGAGAGAGAGAGAGACTCCACCAAACATACAGAAACTGATTCCCCCTCTCCCCCCCCACACACAGAGAAAAACCCACAAAGAACAGACAGCTACTCTACATTTCTCTTATCTTTCTCTCTGCTGCAACTGGGGGGTGGACGACAGGGGCAGGTGCTTGGTCCTCACTTCACTCTCTGGCCCCTCTGGGGCTGTGTGGGTCCCAGGCCAATATGCCCTTTCAGGGTGGTAAGCCCCAAAATTCCACACAGCCTCCCGGGGATCCCTTATCCCTGCATCCCAAGGTGTGGTGGGGGCAGGGATAAGGGGTCCCCAGGGTGCTGGAGCACACTGCACCCAAAGCCCTGGGGATGCACATCACTGCTCTGCAGCCAGCAGCAGCCAGCTGGGGGTGTGTGTGTGTTTTCCCTCCGATACCTTCATTTTATATCAAACTTCAAAATAAACAGAGAAAAATAAATAAAAAACCAACCAAACGAAAACCTTTTCACTGGACAGCCCACTTTAAACATTAAGAATTGCAAAGTTTCATCTTACTAGTTTGACAGCCCTGGAGCCTGATATCCTAATTAGCCTCAGAACAGGGGCACATGGGCATTTTCCTGACAGCGTGACTCTGCCTAGAGCCGGAGAGCCCAATTCTCAGATTAGATGGTAGTTCAATATAAAACCTTCTCCCACTGCAGCCATTCTACTGAGAGAGCCACCAAAGGAGCCAATTATGCCATGTATGTACTCATGTGCTCCTTGTGGGCACCTAAGTCCCATCAACAGCAGTGCCACACTTAGGAAATAGGGTGGGCAGTAGAGTTTTCCCACAGTGCACCACATTCCTAGGGCTAGAGTGTCGACACAGGGTGTGTGTGTGCTAGGCACTCTGGGATAGTGTTACTTTGACTCAGGTCTATGCACAGCAGTGTGGATGCTATAGCCCTAGGTTCATGCACGAGTCAGAAAAACATTAGCCTAGGGTTAAAGTGCAGTGTAGACACTCAAGCCCCGGGGTTCCCTGATACAGGTCAGCTGACTCAAGTCTCACTATCCCTTGGCCTACATTGCTGGATAGACATACCCTCTGGGGTTATGCCAGCATAGCTACAGTGCTATAGTATACGTTCAGCTCAGGTTGACATTCCAGTGGACAGGGAGTCGGAAGACCTGGGTTCTGTTCCTAGCTCTGCTCCTTGGTGACCTTGGCAAGTCACTTACCCACCTTGTGCCAAAATGAGGATAATGATATTGACCTCCTTTGTAAAGAGCTTAAGAACATAAGAATGGCCTTCCTGGGTCAGACCAAGGGTCCATCTAGCCCAGTATCCTGTCTTCCGACAGTGGACAGTGCCTCAGAGA
>NW_020716101.1:0-24804 GCF_002925995.2 Terrapene triunguis
TGTCATCATGTCTTCTCTCAGTCTTCTCTTCTCCAGACTAAACAAATCCAATTTTTCCTCATAGGTCATGTTTTCTAGACCTTTAATCATTTTTGTCGCTCCTTTCTGGACTCTCTCCAATTTGTCCACGTCCTTCCTGATATGTGGCACCCAGAACTGGACACAATACTCTAGTTGAGGCCTAATCAGCACGGAGTAGAGTGGAAGAATTTCTTCTCGTGTCTTGCTTACAACACTCCTGCTAATACATCCCAGAATGATGTTTGCTTTTTTTGCAACAGCATTACACTGTTGACTCATATTTAGCTTGTAGTCCACTATGACCCCCAGATCCTTTTCCGCAGTACTCCTTCCTAGGCAGTCATTTCCCATTTTGTATGTGTGCAATTGATTGTTCCTTACTAAATGAAGTACCTTGCATTTGTCCTTATTGAATTTCATCCTAGTTACTTCAGACCATTTCTCTAGTTTGTCCAGATCATTTTGAATTTTAATCCTATCCTCCAAAGCACTTGCAACCCCTCCCAGCTTAGTATCGTCCACAAACTTTATAAGTGTACTCTCTATGCCATTATCTAAATCATTGATGAAGATATTGAACAGAACCGGACCCAGGACTAATCCTTGTCTTCATTGAGTGCTCCTTTAGCACCTAGATTGTCCACAGGCCCCACTGACTGTTTGACAGGCTTCCTGCTTTTGATGTCCTTAAAATAAAATAAAAAGAAAATGCTGTTAGTTTTGTGTTTTTTTGCTGGTTGCTATTCAAAATTTTTTTTGGCCTGCCTAATTATACTTTTACACTTGACTTGCCAGAGTTTATGCTCCTTTCTGTTTCCTCACTAGGATTTGACTTCCAATTTTTAAAGGATCCCTTTTTGCTGCTAATCACCTCTTTTTTTTCTCTGTTCTTTAGCCATGGTGGCATTTATTTTTTTTGGCCCTCTTACTTTTTTTTTTTTTTAATTTATAGTATGGTGTTTTAAATAGTTTCCATGCAGCTGGCAGGCACTTCACTCTTGTGACTAGTCCTTTTAATTTCCATATAACCAGCTTCCTCATTTTTGTGTTGTTCCCCTTTTTGAAGTTAAATGTTACTGTGGTGGGCTTCTTGGGAATTTCCGCCTGTAACAGGGCTCACTCACCTTTCGTGAGCTCCTCCTTCTGGCCGAGTGTGTGTGCCTGCACTCTCTCTAATTTCGGTAGGTCTTCAGCTGCTCAGCCCTCCTGCCAAGCCACATACAGCTGATATGTGAAACAACACAAACAAAACAATCCCCTACCGGGTACACGGTTCAATAGGGGCCTATCACAGCACCCCTCAGTTGGTGTCTCTCTTCCTGCAGTCCTCCCTGGGCTTTGGGCCTTAGGTAGTCCAACAGGGGGTATTGCAGTACCCTGTTTGGTGTCTGCCTGCAGCCCTGGCTTGGGCTCGGGCTCAGGTCTCAAACTGTTCACTGGCCCTATCACATTACCCTCAGTTATTGTCAGCCTCTTCTGGGCTTGCTCAAGTATTGCCCCTTGCTCTGATGTGCAGCAGTGCCGCCAGGGCTTCCTCCCTGGAGAGTCTTTGCCCCCTCTGGCCTTTCTGGTCCCAGCTCTCCAGCTAGGTCACTAAACAGTTCAGGTCCCCTTCCGTGGGTGTATCAAAGTTCAATATTCAGCCCCTTCTCTGAGCCTTCCCAACTCTCTTCCTCAGTGCTTAATTCAACTCCTCGCTCTGGGGTTAGGCCACTCCACTTGTGGCCAGTGGGAGGGACCCAGGCCCACCCCTACTCCAGGTCCCTACCTAAGTACCCTATAAGTAGCAACCATGTGCTGAATCCCTTTATTGCTCACGGTGCTGCTACGGTTCCCTGGGCCACTTCCCTGCAGCCCCAGCCCCAGCCCCCTCACAAATGCTTCACCCTTACCCCAGGGCAATCTTGAGCTCAGTACCAGCAGCCAGCCAGAAGCTACTTCTTGCTCCCCTGGTCCCTGCCAGCAACTGCTCTGGTTGAGGAGCTACAATCCCTTCAGCCAGCCAGGAACACCACCCTCACTCCTCTAGCTCCAGGTAGCAACTGAACTGTGCGCTGTACTGCAGCTCCTTTTATATGGGTCTGCAACCCTCTGATTGGCTGATCCCTGCTACTTCTCCCTGATTGGCTGCTTCCCTATGGCATCTCTAGGCTGCTTGAAGGTCTCGCCTCTACTACTCTTTCTGGGGTGGGGTGTGCTAGGACCATGGGGTCTCCAGCAGGGGGCCTCAGGGTCCTGATACACCCTGTCACACCCCATACAAGGATGTTAAATTTAATTACGTTATGGTCCCTATTACTGAGCAGTTCAGCTAAATTCACCTCTTAGAGGAGATCCTGTGCTCCACTTAGGACTAGACTCTCAGACTTTAAGGCCAGAAGGGATGAGTCTGGCTGAGTTGCTGAAGTCCTCAAATCATGATTTAAAGACTAAATCAAGAACTGCCTCTTCCCTTGTGGGTTCCAGGACTAGCTGCTTCAAGAGGCCATCATTAATGGTGATTAGAAATTTTATCTCTTCATCCTGTCCAGAGGTGACATATACCCAGTCAATATGGGGATAGCTTAAATCCCTCATTGTTACTGGGTTTTCTGTTTTTGTAGCCTCTCTAATTTCCCTGAGAATTTCACCATCACTATCACCATCCCGGTCAGGTGGTCGGTAGTATATTCTTACTGCTAAACTCTTACTGTTCAAGCATGGAATTTCTATCCATAGAGATACTATGGTACAGTTTGGACCAACAAACATGAATTAGGCACCTGGGCTCCCTATACAATGCATGCTAGGTCGGGAGTCACTAAGCTAGCCAGTGGGAGATGGTGATGAGAAGGGTGTGTTCTAAGTCCCGCCCCCTCAGCGTTTGGTGTAGGAAAGCTTGTGAGCCACACCTTGGATCCCCTCTCCTGGGGTCAGGTGGCTTAGACACCTACGCTGCTTCTGGCAAGATGGAGTTCTGCGCCTGTGTCACACACAAAACAGCCAGGAAGGAGGCAGCAGACCTTCTTCATAACCATTAGCCCAGGGAGTAGGGCACTCACCTGACATGTGGGAGACTCCAGTTCAAGTTCTCCCTCTGCCTGATGAGGAGAAGGGATTTGAACAGGAATTTCCCACCTCTCAAGAGGCAATTGTGATATTGCCAGGAGTCCTGTCTGTGGGGCAGCCTGGTGCTGACCAGCCCAAGAGGGAGATGGAAAGTCAACGGAAGTTGAGAGCCCAACTCCATGAGGCTTCTTTGAAAATCCCAGCCTCATATCATGAAATCTGTGCTGCAATGTATATAAATATATCTATGAGCCACCTGACCCTCCTACCCCCCAATTGTTTTCCTTGCCACAGGGACAAATTCAAACCCGGTTGAACATTCTGAAGAAAGAGAGAGAAGAACTTTTGGAGTGGAGACAGGATGGAGAGAAGCAAAGCCAGGAATATCTGGTAGGTCCCCATTGTTATGATCCTGCAGTCGCATCCATCACGGTCGGTATTTCTCTCTGTAGGAGAGTGTCAGCCCTTGTCCATACACAGCATTGCTCTGATTTAGCTACGGCTACATCTACACTGCACACCGCTGGGGGCGGCTTATAGGGTATGCGTAGCTACACACCCCATTGAAAAGCAGGCTCTGTCCACACTGCGGTGTGTAGCTACACGCATGAATAAAAGGCTTCAGCAGAGGGAGGCAGTGGAGCTGCCAGAGCTTTCCCTGCCACAGAGAGCTGCTGGAGCCTTTCCCCACTGCTGGAGACTTTCACTGCTGCCAGAGCTTTTCCCTGCCAAAGACACCAGCAGTGGGGAGGCAGCGGGGAAAGGCTCTGTCAGCTCCATGTGGTGAAGAAAGGCTCCAGCACTGGGGAGGCAGCGGGACACTACACTGCTAAAAATAAGAGTGTAGCTGGGGGAGGTATTTTTGGGCATGTAGAGAGACTTGTAGGGCATATACCCATAGGGTTCAGGCTTGTCTCCTCTCTACTTGCTTAAGCAATGCCTCACTGTCAACACTGCTGGCGGGCGGTGGGGTGCAGGTGTGTAGTGTATGTGCTCTACACAACACCATAACATTTGTGCAGTCTTCTTCTTTTGCAGTGCTTCCAAGACACCCACCAGCAGCTTCATCAGCACAATGTAGGGGCCCTAAGGCCACCATGAAATCTAGTCAGTTGACACTCGTTGACAACATGTGCCATTGACTGAGGGAGGCCACAGTGACAAAGTGGGTTGCCGCACAGACCCCATGTGTAGAGGTTGGCTGTGCATATTCCTTGGCAGTTCGGAACCTGTTCAGCAGAGTCCAAAGGTAATGTGGCAGGTCAAATTCAGGTGGTCGAACAGTTGGATCAGTGACAAGGAAACCATTCGAAACATCTTTAGCCAACCACTCGTTGCTCCATAGGGTTGCTACTGACAGATTCTGATCTGGCAGTTGAGATTTGTGCAGTGCAGACGTACCTTAAATCAATTTTTAATGTAATGTCTTTATTAGGACTGTCTATTAATCGCAGTTAACTCATGTGATTAACTAAAAAAAATTAATCACGATTTAAAAAATTAATCGCAGCTTTAATCACACCGTTAAACAATAGATTACCAATTTAAATAGATTAAATATTTTTGGATGTTTTTCTACATTTTCAAATATATTAATTTCAATTGCAACACAGAAAACAAAGTGTACAGGTCTCACTTTATATTCTTTTTTATTACAAAAGTTGGCACTGTAAAAATGATAAAAGAAATAATATTTTTCAAGTCACCTTATACAAGTACTGTAGTGCAATCTCTTTATCGTGAAAGTGAAACTTACAAATGTAGTTTTTTTCGTTACATAACTGCACTCATAAACAAAAACAATGTAAAACTTTAGAGCCCAGAAGTCCACTCAGTCCTACTTGTTGTTCAGCCAATCGCTAAGACAAACAAGTTTGTTTACATTTTCGGGAGATAATGCTGCCCACTTCTTATTTACAATGTCACCTGACAGTGAGAACAGGTGTTCACATGGAACTTTTGTAGCCGGCATTGCAAGGTATTTATGTGCCAGATATGCTAAACATTTTTATGCCTCTTCATGCTTTGGCCACCATTCCAGAAAACATGCTTCCATACTGATGATGCTCATTAAAAAAATAATGCATTAATTAAATTTGTGACTGAACTCCTTGGGAGAGAATTGTATGTCTTCTGTTCTGTTTTACCCGCATTCTGCCATATATTTCATGTTATAGCCATCTTGGATGATGACCCAGCACATGTTGTTCATTTTAAGAACACTTCCACTGCAGATTTAACAAAACACAAAGAAGTTACCAATGTGAAATTTCTAAAGATACAGCATTTGACCCAAGGTTTAAGAATCTGAAGTGCCTCTGGCACAAAATCTGAGAGGGATGAGGTGTGGATCATGCTTTCAGAAGTCTAAAAAGAACAACACTCTGATGCGGAAACTACAGAACCTGAACCATCAAAAAAGAAAATCAACCTTCTGCTGGTGGCATCTGACTCAGATGATGAAAATGAACATGCATCGGTCTGTACTGCTTTCGATCATTATCGAGCAGAACCCATCATCACCATGGACACAAGTCCTCTGGAATGGTCGTTAAAGCATGAAGGGACATATGAATCTTCAGTGCATCTGGCACATACATTTCTTGTGACGCTAGATACAACAGTGCCATGCAAACGCCTGTTCTGACTTTCAGGTGACATTGTAAACAAGAAGCGGGCAGCATTATCTCACGCAAATGTGAATACACTTGTTTGTCTGAGCGATTGGCTGAACACGAAGTAGGACTGAGTGGACTTGTAGGCACTAAAGTTTTACATTGTTTTGTTTTTGAATGCAGTTATTTTTGTACATAATTCTACATTTGTAAGTTCAACTTTATGATAAAGAGATTGCACTACAGTACTTGTAATGGGGGAATTGAAAAATACTATTTCTTTTGGTTTTTACTGTGCAAATATTTGTAATCAAAAATAAATATAAAGTGAGCACTGTACACTTTCTATTCTATGTTGTAACTGAAATCAATATATTTGAAAATGTAGAAAACATCCAAAAATATTTAAATAAATGGTATTCTGTTATTATTTAACAGCGTGATTAATTGTGCGATTAATTGGTATTAATGTTTTTAATTGTGGGATTAATCGCGATTAAATTTTTTAATCGTTTGACAGCCCTAGTCTTTTTATACTGGTGCAAACCCCTGGCATGCAAACATTTTAAACTTATCTTTATTTGAACCTAGTGTGATGTTTAGGGTTCACTTTGCCCCTTTAAACTGAGGTAAAAGGTGCTGACTAGGAGCAAAGTCAAGGTTAGCTATAGTGTATTAGATAACCCCCAGATAGCCTCAAGTGCTTTGCCTATTGTAGACATACCCTTATAGCAGGGGTGGGCAAACTACGGCCCGCAAGCTGTTTTAAGCTGGCCCGCAAGCCGCACCGTGCGGCTCAGCCCCACTCTGGCTGGGGCGCTGGATCAGGGGCCCCATCACTCAGCTTGGCTGCGCTCCAGCTGGTGCGCTGTTTCGGGGGCCGCACCATGGGGCTCCCGGAAGCCGCAGCATGGCCCCGCTACGGCTCCTATGCACTCCAATGGGAGCTACAAGGGCAGTGCCTGCAGATGGGGCAGCGTGCAGAGTCACCTGGCCACACCTCCGCATAGGAGCTGGAGAAGGGACATGCCACTGCTTCCAGGAGCCACTGGAGGTAAGTGCTGCTCGGAACCTGCACCCCCTGAGCCTCTCCCCACACTAGGGTGACCAGACAGCAAATGTGAAAAATTGGGATGGGGTGGGGGGGTTAATAGGAGCCTATATAAGAAAAAGACCCAAAAATCAGGACTGTCCCTATAAAATCTGGACATCTGGTCACCCTACCCCACACCCCAACGCCCTGCCCCAGCCGTGATCCCCCTCCCGCTCTCCAAACCCCTCAATCCCAGCCCAAAGCACCCCCCTGTACCCCAAATTTCTCATCCCCAGCCCCACCCCAGAGCCCGCACTCCCAGCCAGAACCTGTACCCCTTCCCACACCCCTGCCCCAGCCCTGATCCCCCTCCTGCCCTCCGAACCCCTCGGCCCCACCCCAGAGCCCGCACCCCCTCCCGCACCCCAACCCCAATTTTGTGAGCATTCATGGCCCGCCATACAATTTCTATTCCCCGATGTGGCCCTCGGGCCAAAATGTTTGCCCACCCCTGCCTTACAGGGTGAGATCATGTTTGTCTGTGTTTATCATCCCTTTGGTCTGATTCCTCCATTGGCTTCCAGTTTCAACTCAAAGCATTGATCTTATTCCCCAAACATCCGTGGGTCCAAATTCAGCTACAACAGTGATATCAGGGTTGATTTTCAAAGCCACATATGGGGATTAGTTGCCTAATTCACACTGACTTTCAATAGGATTTAGGCACCTAACGGCTATTTTGTACCTTTGAAATCCTCCCCCGAATCCCCATCTATAACCACCAGACATGACTGGTTTCCTCTGGGACAATGTAATTAACAAAATTCTGGATGAAACGTGTAAGAGCTGGAGATGATAAACAAAATATACTAAGCAACTCATACCTGAAAACTCATCATTTAGAGATATTGGGTAACATTTTGAAAAGTGCCTAAATGATTTCAGAGCCTGAGGCTAACAATTTTGCAAGTAACTAAGGACCAGATTATCAAAGGTATTTAGATGCTTAAAAATACAGAGAGGTGAGATTTTCGAAAGCAACTACATAGGTTAGGCACCTAATGTCCTCTGTAATCAAAGTGAGTTAGGCACCTAAGTGATATTGAAAATCCATCTAGGGGCCTATCTGCATCTTTAGACACTTAAATATCTTGAAAAAGCAGGTCCTTATACATTTTAAATGGGTTTAAACTCCAAAATGATTTTCCTGCTTCTGAAAAATTCATCCTGAATCCTATTTTCAAAAGTCACTTTCAAAGAAACTTAGGCTCCTAAGCACCAAAAGTGACCTTTGAGAGTGGGAATTGGACTCCTATGTCACAAAGGTACTTCTGAACATGTTATTCATTCAGGCCAGCTGAGAGACTATCAGAAAATCTTCCTTCTAGTATCAACAGGCATGTTCTCCTGAAATCTCAACTGTATGTTCTTAGTAGGTTGAAATGAAAAGAGGGCTCTAAGAACTGTCCTCAGACTCTCTCCATGTCCCTGACCTGTCCTTTCCCGGTTTGTTTCTCTTCATTACAGGGAAAGATAGAAGCTGAGAGGCAGAAGATTGTGTCTGAATTTGAGCAACTGCGACTCTTTCTGGAGGCACAAGAGCGACTTCTGCTGGCCCGGCTGGAAGAGCTTGACAAGGAGACTGTGAAGATGCTGGATGAAAATGTCACCAAACTGTCTGAGGAGATTTCTCGTCTGAGTGACTTGATCAGTGAGATAGAAAAGAAGTGTCAGCAGCCAACAAGTGAATTCCTGCAGGTGAGATAGTTAGAGACACCCAGATCCCTGCAAAGTGAAGGGAGAGATTCAGCTTGATTAACTTTGTAGTTTATTAAATTCTTGGAGAGCTCCCACTCCACAATGGAGACTGTCAGCGTGTCCTTTAGCACAGCCACGGAAAACAAATTTTGACATTTCTAATATTTCCAGTGTGAAAAACAGAGTTTTGCTGTTTTAAAAGCAGATGTCTCAGGCCTTTTGATATATCATATGGAAACAATAAAGGGCACCGTTTATAGGAAGTGGGAGATTAGGAAAGTAAAGCTCGTTTTAGGGCCTATTAAAAAATGGGAATTAATCTGGCTTCCTGAATTGATGACCAGAATTGTGTACATGGAGCTTTTAGCTTGAGAAAGGCAATCACTCCGTAAAAAGCAATCGCGTGTGCAAGTCAAGGATTCATGTGTCTGATTAGTCTGTTTGAGCAAGTGCCATTAGCACAGGCAAAATAGAATTTAGAAGAAGAAAACCCATAATTATGGGTGCATGCTTAGGGGCCACATTCCATGTAAGTATGTAAATGGACTTTTAAAATTGCTAACTACAGATAACTGCATCTGGAGCTCAACTAGGGACAAGAGGGCAATTTGTGGCACATGGGACTGAGCTCTATTTTCTCTCTCTTTCTTCTAGGACATCAAAAGCACCTGGAGCAGGTACGTAGCTCATTCCCACGCCTTCTCACAATGCTGGAAGGGGATTGGATGCCAGGGGTCAGATTTTGAAGGGTATTTAGACACCTGAGATGTAGACAGGCGCTTAGTGGGATTTTCCAAAGCAGCTAAGCAAGTTAGGCACCTCCCATTGCAATCAGAGCCAGATGGGAGCCTAGCTTGGTTAGGTGCTTTTGAAAATCCCCGTAGGCACCTTTAGGTGACTTGCCCAAGGTCACACAGGGAGTCTGTGGGAGAGCCAGGAGAGGAACTTAGGTTTCCAGAGTCCTACAGCAACCCCTTAACCACTGGAGCATCCTTTCCCACGGAATTAGGCCTTTCTGTCTGAGAGGGCAGCTTGTGAACCCCATACTCTCTTTAGATCCTCAGATGGGAGTTAGGCACCTAAATACTCCTTTGAGGAGGCCAGTTGACTCACCAGTGGGAGTTACAGATTCACAACTAGTCCACTAGACGGCAGCCCTGTTTCCCTGAAAACAGACTTAGGGAACCCCGGAATAGCTCACCTATTGCCCCCTCCTGGGTTTACCAAGGGTTCCCTTAAAACAACCCACCTACTAACGAAACTGTTCTCCTTGGGTATGGTCTCCAGGGTGCATAAGGAAATACCTGGAGGACACTGATACAGTCTTTCAATAAATGAATGATCGACACAAGAAAGTGTTCCTTCCAAACAAGACACCTTTTTATTGGTGCAAACAACAATCCCTAATACAATAATAATCTAAAACACAAATCTCTTACAGCAAGTAAAAAAGCACCCCAAAACACAACAACAGTCAGTTGAGATTATTCATAGTGGCTGCGCCCTGTTATGATGGCCAGTCTGCCACAGGTCACTGACAGCGGTTCTTATACTTTAAACTTTACATAGGCAGTGGTGTTGGAACAATTTTTGTAGTGGGGGTGTTGAGAACCATTGAACCAAACTATATACAGGGTTTACAATGGGAAACAAAGGGTAGGTATAAATGGTCAATTTTCAGAATGGAGAAAAGTAAATAGTGGTGTCCCCCAGGGGTCTGTTCTGGGGCCAATCCTATTCAACATATTCATAAATGATCTGGAAAAAGGGGTAAACAGTGAAGTGGCAAAATTTGCAGATGATACAAAATTACTAAAGATAATTAAGACCCAGGAAACTGCTAAGAGCTACCGAAGGATCTCTCAAAACTGGGTGACCGGGCAACAAAATGGCAGATGAACTTTAATGTTGATAAATGCAAACTAATGCACATTGGAAAGCATAATCCCAACTATACATATAAAATGATGGGGTCTAAATTAACTGTTACCACTTAAGAAAGAGAACTTGGAGTCATTGTGGATAGTTCTCTGAAAACATCCACTCAATGTGCAGCGACAATCAAAAAAGCGAACAGAATGCTGGGAATAATTAAGAAAGGGATAGAAAATAGGACAGAAAATATCATGTTACTTCTATATAAATCCATGGTACACCCACATCTTGAATACTGCCTGCAGATGTGGTCATCCCATCTCAATAAAGATATATTGGAATTGGAAAAGGTTCAGAAAAGGGCAACAAAAATGATTAGGGGTATGGAATGGCTTCCGTAAGAGGAGAGATTAATAAGATTGGGACTTTTCAGCTTGGAAAAGAGACAGCTAAGGGGAGATATGATTGAGGTCTATAAAATCATGACTGGTGTAGAGAAAGTAGATAAGGAAGTGTTGTTTACTACTTCTCATAACACAAGAATTAGGGGTCACCAAATGAAATTAGTAGGCAGCAGGTTTAAAACAAATAAAAGGAAGTATTTCTTCACACAACGCATAGTCAACCTGTGGAACTCCTTGCCAGAGGATGTTGTGAAGGCCAAGACCATAACAGTGTTCAAAAAAGAACTAGATAAATTCATGGAGGATAGGTCCATAAATGGCTATTAGCCAGGATGGGCAGGAATGGTGTCCCTAGCCTCTGTTTGCCAGAAGCTGTGAATGAGCGACAGGATGGATCACTTGATGATTACCTGTTCTGTTCATTCCTTCTGGGGACCTGGCATTGGCCACTGTCAGAAGACAGGATACTAGATGGACCTTTGGTCTGACCCAGCAGGGCCGTTCTTATGTTCTAACCACTTGCTGCAGCACCCTCTGGCTTGATCCTCAGCACCCTTAGTTCCAGCACCTATGTACATAAGTAAATTCCTTTCACAGTCAATACACACTTACACATCTTTTTAACCCCTCCTCCCCCCATACACGTACGTACACTAATACTACACTATAATTATAACTGGCATGCTTCTGCTGCTGCTTCTTCAGGTGTGCTGCTAGAGAGGACACTCTGCTTTTGCTGCTGCTTTCTTCTTCAGGCCTCCTTCTCTGCTCCCCTTCACTCTCGTCCACTCTTCACTTAACTTTTCTCTCTACTCCCATCTGCTGCTCACTGACACGCTGCCTTTTATACTGTCCTGTCAGAACTTTCTAAATGCTATTGCTAATATCTTTCTGTCAGATCTTTACTGGACATGCTCACTACCAACATTTCAAACATTCCACGCATGCTCACTGCTAGTTCTATTTTTAGCCTGCAGCCATTGTTTATCTCAGGCCTGGTCTACACTAGGAGTTTATGTCGAATTTAGCGCCGTTACATCGAATTAACTATGCACCCGTCCACACCATGAAGCTATTTAGTTCGACATAGAGGTCTCTTAAATTCGACTTCTGTACTCCTTCCCAACAAGGGGAGTAGCGCTAAATTCGACATGGCCATGTTGAATTAGGCTAGGTGTGGATGGAAATCGATGGTAATAGCTCCGGGAGCTATCCCACAGTGCACCACTCTGTTGACGCTCTGGACAGCAGTCCGAGCTCGGATGCTCTGACCAGCCACACGGGAAAAGCCCCGGGAAAATTTGAATTCCTTTTCCTGTCTGGGCAGTTTGAATCTCATTTCCTGTTTGGACATCGTGGCGAGCTTAGCAGCACTGGCAACGATGCAGAGCTCTCCAGCAGAGATGGCCATGCAATCTCAGAATAGAAAGAGGGCCCCAGCATGGACTGATCGGGAAGTCTTGGATCTGATCGCTGTGTGGGGCGATGAGTCCGTGCTTTCCGAGCTGCGATCGAAAAGACGGAATGCAAAGATCTACGAGAAGATCTCTAAAGCCATGGCAGAGAGAGGATACAGCCGGGATGCAACGCAGTGCCGCGTGAAAATCAAGGAGCTGAGACAAGGCTACCAGAAGACCAAAGAGGCAAACGGACGCTCCGGATCCCAGCCCCAGACATGCCGTTTCTACGAGGCACTGCATTCCGTCCTAGGTGCGGCCGCCACCTCTACCCCACCACTGACTGTGGACTCTGAGGATGGGATATTGTCGACGGCCGCTTCCTCGGACATGTTAGCGGACGGGGAAGATGAGGAAGGAGATGAGGAGGACGAGGCAGTCGACAGCGCTTACAACGCTGATTTCCCCGACAGCCAGGATCTCTTCATCACCCTTACAGAGATCCCCTACCAACCGTCCCCAGGCGTTAACCCGGACACAGAATCAGGGGAAGGATCAGTCAGTAAGTGTTTTAAACATGTAAACATTTATTTTTAACAGAACAGGAATATTAACAATATTAACAATGGGTTTTGCATGATTACTTTGCCCTAGGCGCTTAACGTTTCAGTCCTTGGCAGTGCAACTACTGAAAAAAAATCTAACAATGTCCGGTTTAGCATGATTGTTCTGCCCTAGCCGCTCTACTGTTTAGTCCCTGCCAGTGCAGCTACAGTAAAATCCGGTCTATATGTCCGGGGATAGAGCTGAAATCCTCCAGGGACATCTCCACGAAGCTCTCCTGGAGGTAATTGGAAAGCCTTTGCATGAGGTTCCTTGGGAGAGCAGCCTTATTGGGTCCTCCGTAGTAGGAAACGTTTCCGCGCCAGGAGACAAGCAAGTACTCAGGTATCATTGCCTTGCAGAGCATGGCGGCATACGGCCCTGGTCTTTGCAGGCTTTCCCGAAGCATCCTTTCTTTCTCCGTCTCTGAAATCCTCATCAGAGTGATGTCGCTCATGGTGACCTGCTTTGAATTAGGTAGGGGAATGTTAGTATTGGGACTGCTTGCCTGTTCCTTTACAGAACTGTAACCGGCGGTTAACAGCCACGCGGTGGAGGCGGGAGAGGGGCAGCATACAGGGATCTTTCCCTGGGACAGCCGCGAGGGGGTGGGACAGGGGCAGAGTTCATGCTTGCCGGATTGCTGGCAGCAGGGACTGGCATTGCTTTCAACGTGAAAGGAGGCCAGTGCTATTATTAAAGTTTTAAGCAGCCACAAGTCTACGGCTTACCATGTCGGCCTGCTACACAAATTCCGGTGTCCTGCCCCGCTTCTCTGATCTGCACTGCAAGACCCCAGGCACTGAATGCGAAGGCCGAAAATTCGACCTTGTCCTGAGTGCGCATGTGATAGGTGCTGTGCATGGTCTTGTTCACAGAGAAAGACTATGTTCTTTGTTCACAACTAAATTTATCTTTCTGAGGAATTCACTCCCTTTTTCCCATCCCACAGCTGCGACTGTCTCCCGACCTAGCCTGGCATCACACTCCCAGAGGCTAGCGCAGATGAGGCGTAGGAAGAAGAGGACACGGGAGGACATGTTCTCGGAACTTATGGGCTGCTCCCGAGCCCAGGCAGCCCAGCAGACCCAGTGGAGAGAGAACTTGTCCCAAATGCACCGATCACACATGGAACGGGAGGAGAGGTGGCGGCAAGAAGACCAGCAGGCGACTCAAACGCTGCTTGGACGAATGAGGGAGCAAACGGACACGCTCCGGCGCCTTGTGGATGTTCTGCAGGACCGGAGGCAGGAGGACAGAGCCCCGCTGCAGTCTATCTGTAACCGCCCTCCCCCGCCACCAAGTCCCACACCCCCCTCACCCAAAGTCCAAAGAAGGAGGGGCGGCAGAATCCGTGAAAACTCTCACTCCACCCCTGCAGACTGCTCAAGTACCAGAAGGCTCTCATTCCCCAAAATTTGATAAGTCCTTTCCTTCCCGTCTCACCCAAGCCCCCGTCCAAGTTTCATCCCCCAGTTTCATGTGTAGTTGCTAATAAAAAATACGTTTCTGTTAATTACTGTTTCCATCATGTTCTTTTAGAGGAGAGTCTGTCTGAAGGGGGGGAAGGGGGTTGGTAATTGGACAGGACAGTCACCTTTACCAGGGTACAGAGGCGGGGGCAGGTTCAGCAGCAGGGCGCACACACATTGCAGTCACTAGTTACCCTGGTCAGTCTGGGAGGTGGTTTTCATGTTCTGTGTAGGGGGGGGGCTCTGTGACTTTGTGGCGGGGGAGGGCAGTTAGAGATCTTATGCAGCGGTCCTTATCCTGGATCACAGAGCCACGCAGCAGGGGATCTGTAACCGTCCTCCCCCTGCCACAAAGTCACATAGCCCCCACACACAGAGTCCCGAACAGGAGGGGTGGCAGGCTCCGTTGAAACAACCAGTCCACCAGTGCGGAGCCTGTCATTCCTGGAGTTTAGAAGCGTCCTTTGCATCACTACACTACACCCGCTCCCCACCGCAGTCTGCGTCCCAGGTTCAACACTTTACCGAGAAAACAGTAATAAAGAAAACAGTGTTCATTAACAAAATTCAAGTGATTTTATTTTTAAACGTGTGTTGGAAGGGGGGGAACGGGGTGAACGGGGTATGTAACTGGAGAGGATAGTGAACATTTACTGGGTAAAGAAACGGGGGCAGGTTCAGCTTCTCTGTAAACAAACTTAATAGTCACAGGTTACCCTGCTCACTCAGGAACCTAGCTTTCAAAGCCTCCCGGATGCACAGCGCGTCCCGCTGGACTCTTCTAATCGCTCGGCTGTCTGGCTGGGCGTAATCAGCAGCCAGGCTATTTGCCTCAACCTCCCACCCCGCCATAAAGGTCTCCCCCTTGCTCTCACAGAGATTGTGGAGCACACAGGAAGCTGCAATAACAATGGGGATATTGGTTTCGCTGAGATCACAGCGAGTCAGTAAGCTTCTCCATCTCCCCTTGAGACGTCCAAAAGCACACTCCACCACCATTCTGCACTTGCTCAGCCGGTAGTTGAAGAGTTCTTTTTCACTGTCCAGGGCGCCTGTATAGGGCTTCATGAGCCAGGGCATTAGCGGGTAGGCTGGGTCCCCGAGGATGACTATAGGCATCTCCACATCCCCAACAGTTATTTTGTGGTCCGGGATGTAAATACCTTCCTGCAGCCATCTAAACAGACCAGAGTTCCTGAAAACATGAGCGTCATGAACCTTGCCCGGCCATCCAACGTTGATGTTGGTAAAACGTCCCCTATGGTCCACCAGTGCTTGCAGCACCATTGAAAAGTAGCCCTTTCGGTTAATGTACTGGCTGGCCTGGTGCTCCGGTCCCAGGATAGGGATGTGAGTTCCATCTATAGCCCCACCGCAGTTTGGGAATCCCATCGCGGCGAAGCCATCTATGATGACCTGCACGTTTCCCAGGGTCACTACCTTTGAGAGCAGTAGCTCAACGATTGCGTTGGCTACTTGCATCACAGCAACCCCCACGGTAGATTTGCCCACGCCAAATTGGTTCGCGACTGACCGGTAACTGTCTGGCGTTGCAAGCTTCCAGAGGGCTATGGCCACTCGCTTCTGGACACTCAGGGCTGCTCGCATCCGGGTGTCCTTGCGCTTCAGGGCAGGGGACAGCAACTCACAAAGTTCCAGGAAAGTTCCCTTACGCATGCGAAAGTTTCGCAGCCACTGTGATTCATCCCAGACCTGCAGCACTATGCGGTCCCACCAGTCCGTGCTTGTTTCCCGGGCCCAGAATCGCCGTTCCACAGCATCAACATGACCCATTGCCACCATGATATCCACGGCGCGGGGTCCCGTGCTTTGCAAGAGGTCTGTGCCACTCTCAGACTTAATGTCCTCACCGCGCTGCCGTAGCCTCCTCGCCTGATTTCTCAGCATCTGCCTCTGGGAAAGGTGGATGATAAGGTGCGAGGTGTTGACAACGGCCATAACTGCAGCGATGGTCGCAGCGGGCTCCATGCTCGCACTGCTGTGGCGTCCACGCTGTCAGTCACCAGAAAAGTGCGCGGACTGATTGCCCGCCGGCGCTTCCAGAGAGGGAGGGCAGGAGTGACGGTTGAATGACGGCAGTTACCCAAAAGCACCCTCGACACATTTTTTTCCCCAGCAGGCATTGGGGGCTCGACCCAGAATTCCAATGGGCAGCGGGGACTGCGGGAACTGTGGGATATCTGCCCATAGTGCACCGCTTCCAATGTCTGACGCTTGCCCCGTTAGTGTGGACTCACAAAGTCGAATTACTGTTCTTAGTGTGGATACACACGTTCGACTTTGTAATATCGGTTCCACTAATTCGATTTAAGTAAAATCGAACTACTCTCGTAGTGTAGACATACCCTGAGCCTCCCTGGGCTGCCCTGGCAGCCCCCAAGGACAGTTCAGCAGACGCAGATTCCATTTATCTAGCTAGACTCACACCAGAACTGAACCAGAACCAGACAACAAGTTTGAACCAGTATTTTTAACTGAGCTGAAACCAGACTTGAACCATAATTTTTCTCTTACTCAGTGAACCTGAATCTGAATTGAACTGAAAAAAAGGGTTACCAGTCACAATGAAGCTTCAGCAATTTTTAAACTCAGTATTTGATAAAATAAAATCTACTCTAATCTCACTTTCATTATAAAACAAGTCAAGAGAATAACACCCAGGCATGTTATTGCTATCACAACAGCCTGCCCCAGTAGAAGGAGAAGAGAAGGGGGCAGCCCACAGGAGATGGGGAGGAGGTGGGAGAGATGAAGTGGGGGGCTCCCTGGCCCCAGAAGTTAACAATAACTCTTCAAGTCTATGGAAAAAGGCAATGGCTGCCCAATTCTTCTCCCCCTTAGACAGGCCTCAGTCCATCCATCCCCACCCCCTGGAGCAGCTCCTCCCTCCTCTTGCCCCACCTGACTCAGTCCCCAGGTCCCAATCCAATTCAGTTCCCCACTGAAGCAAGCCACAGAGCCCACTCCCAACCCCTCACCCCCTTCTGGGGCACGGCCTGGTAACTGAAGCATTTTCAGGTATCTTGAATCAAAACCAAGCACACCAAATGCCACTGAACCTGAAACAAACCAAACTTCAATTCCACTCCTTGTCGGCTGTGTCTAACAGAGGTTTGACACTGAATCCTGTGCAGAAATCAGACCAGCACCCCATTCAGCCCCATCAACCCAGGAGTCAGACCCCCCAGATAATGAGATTGTCTTTAAACAAAAAGTATTAAACTGGGCGGAGGATATTTGCCTTGTAAATTCTCAGCCCTGCAAGAGAAATCTCCTGTGTCACCCACAATGCCTGTTTGACCATTTCTAGGGGGAAAAGATTCCCCACTGGATGTTGGGTGGGGCAGCCCCTCTCTCTGTCCTACCCCATGGGCTGGGGGAGCTGCTATATTGTATCTCTCACCATCCCCCTCCCTTCCCCAACCCTCTGGCTCCCCCTTCCCCAGTCAGTCTCCCCTTGCTCTCATAGTCTCCTTCCAGCCTCCCCACATCCCCCCTTGCCTTCACAGTATCCCCCCTCTCCCATTTCCCTCTATTCCAGCCTCCTTCCCCTCAGCCCCATAACCCCCCCTGCACCCTGATTCCCCTGCATTGCCCCATCCTCCCTTCAGCACACCCCTGACCCCAATACCATCCCGCCACCTGCATCCCCTCCCCCCTTTTCAACCTCACACCCCCTCTGTCCCCTCAGGTGTCGCTGTCCCAGCCCCCCCGCGCGGGCTGGCTTCACCAGCCCTGCAGACAATGGGAGCTGGCGGCAGCTTTCCTGGGCACAGGGCAGGAATCGCAGCCAACTCCGAGCAGCCTGGGCCAAATCCTCCCCCTGCAGCCCGGGTGGCACCAGGCGGCACCGTTCCCTGGGGGGATGGGCAGGTCTCTCTTACCTTCCCTCCAAGCGGTGCCCTCCCTGGGAGCAGGGGCTGGGGCCCGGGAAGGGGGGTCCTGGCCAGGCTGGGGTCTCTGCACCGGGAGAGGCTCCTGGGAGCAGCAGGAATGTCAGTGCTGGAGATTCACCTCTCCCGGCTGCAGCCAGGGCTCCGGGATCCCAGCAGCAGCTGCCGGAGCTCAGGGATCTTACAGCACCCCAGAGTCACTGCAGCCACTGTGATTCACTTCCTGCTGCGGGACTGAGGCCTTGGCTACACTGGCAATTCACAGCGCTGCACTTGCTGCGCTCAGGGGTGTGAAAAAACACCCCCCCCCGAGCGCAGCGAGTGCAGCGCTGTAAAGCGCCAGTGTAATCAGCGCCTGCAGCGCTGCAAGCTATTCCCCTCGGAGAGGTGGAGTACTTGCAGCGCTGCGAGAGAGCTCTCGCAGCGCTGGCGGCGTGACTACACTTGCGCTTCACAGCGCTGCCGCAGCAGCGCTATGAATCCGCGAGTGTAGCCAAGGCCTGAGTGACCCCAGCCATCTCCCAGAGCCGCATCCCAGCTTGCTCTGGGTCCTAGCGAGCAAGCGATTGCACTGCAGTCCCCCTGCCCTAGACCCTGCCTCTCTGGGGGGCCACGTCCCTGGGCTTGGGCAGCTTCTCTCAGCATTAAGGGGGCGTCATGCATAGAAGCCGGGCAGAGGGAAGAAGGGGGGTTTCTGTAGAGACTGGGGATTGTTCCAGAGAGAGCCCCCAATAGCAAGAGGAAGATGGGGGTGATGGGTCCTGATCCTAGAGAGGCTTCCCGGGACCAGGAGCTTCAGGTGACAAGTTTGTGGGTGACACTGATTCTGTGCGTGAGTCATTCTGGTAACAGACGGGCACAGGGAGCAGTTTGTCAGAGACGGTCCCTTGTCTCCACACCAGGCTCAGTGGCTACTAGCCCTGGGCCAGAGCTACAAGCTCTGCTCCCCTAACTTAGGCCTTGGAGTTGTCACTGGTCAGTGCTTTGCCACCAGGTTTGTTTGGTGATTGGCAGGGCCAGATTAACCCATCACTGGGCTCTAGGCAAAATCCCTCATGTCACACACACCCTCCAGGTTTCCCCCACTGCCCCTCTCCTGGCTGCTCCCTCATGCAGGCCTCACTGCAGTCTGCAACTCCCTGCCAGGCACCTAGATGTGGGCACTGAAGCTCCTGCTGGTCTGGTTCAGGTACTCGTGCTCTGCCCGCTCAGGAGTTGCCCCAGTGTCCCACCCCCCATTGTGAAGACGGGGTGCTGGGGCGAAAATTGAGTGAGTGGCCTTGTGATGTGGGTCACAGCCCCACTCAGTCAGTTTTGGCCTGGTTGCCCCCCCCCCCAAAATAGGTCATAGGCCTGAGTGGGCAGCGAGGCAGCCAGCGCTGCGCCTTCCCATTGCTGCTCTGGGGCAGGCAACGGAGCCCATCTCTCCGCACACACAGACCTAGACACACTGTCAAGGCTCCTTCCCCACTCTGAACTTTAGGGTACAGATGTGGGGGCCTGCATGAAAACTTCTAAGCTTAACTACCAGCTTAGATCTGGTCCGCTGCCACCACTCCCAATGTGCTAATTCCCTTCCCTGGGTAGCATTGAGAGACTCTTCACCAATTCCCTGGTGAATACAGATCCAAACCCCTTGGATCTTAAAACAAGGAGAAATTAACCATCCCCCCCTCCTTTCTCCCACCAACTCCTGGTGGATCAAGATCCAACCCCATTGGATCTAAAAACAAGGAAAAATCAATCAGGTTCTTAAAAAGAAGGCTTTTAATTAAAGAAAAAGGTAAAAATCATCTCTGTAAAATCAGGATAAAAAATAACTTTACAGGGTAATCAAACTTAAAGAGCCCAGAGGAACCCCCTCTAGCCTTAGGTTCAAAGTTACAGCAAACAGAGGTAAACACCCTAGCAAAAAGAACATTTACAAGTTGAGAAAACAAAGATAAAACTAACACGCCTTGCCTGGCTGTACTTACAAGTTTGAAATATGAGAGACTTGTTCAGAAAGATTTGGAGAGCATGGATTGATGTCTGGTCCCTCTTAGTCCCAAGAGCGAACTCCCCCCAAAACAAAGAGCACAAACAAAAGCCTTCCCCCCACCAAGATTTGAAAGTATCTTGTCCCCTTATTGGTCCTTTGGGTCAGGTGTCAGCCAGGTTACCTGAGCTTCTTAACCCTTTACAGGTAAAAGGATTTTGGAGTCTCTGGCCAGGAGGGATTTTATAGTATTGTACACAGGAGGGCTGTTACCCTTCCCTTTATAGTTATGACACACACGCATAGTTTACCTGTTCCTTAATCCAGCCCTGACTACTCCTGACCCTCTAGGGTGGGGGTCTGGCGGGGAGGGTGTGGGGAGTTGCTCCAGTAGCTGTTGTGTCCAGAGGGATCTGGTCCCTGCTCAGAGATGAGGCTGCGCTCAATCTGTCTGTTTTCTGTCCTGGGTCACAAGCTGCTGCCTCCTCCATCATGATCTGGGAGCCTGAACTGCTCCAGGGTCCGTGCAGGGGAGAAACCTTCATTAAAGCCCCCTCAGTTCGAAGCCCAGGTGGGGACATTCACTGGGCCAGAGAAAGAGATTGACGCTGCAGGATGGGGGTCGGGGCACCCACCTCGGTGGGTCCAGACCCCTTTCCCAAGGACTCTGTAATGACTCACCCAAAGTTTGTGCAGTGTCGCTGTAGTAGGGTTACCATATTTGAACATTCAAAAAAGAGGACATGCCACGGCGGGGGGGGAGGGGGAAGAGAGTGTCGGCCCCACCCACAGTCCACCCCCGCTCCTCCCATGCTCCGCCCCCACTCTGCCCCAGATCCCGCCCCCTCCCCGCTCGGCCCCGCCACCACACCCCTCCTCACCCCCTGGCCCGCCGCTGGCTTGCTGCGTCCCTCCTCAGTCCCCAACCCACTGCTCGCCTCCTCCCACCTGCCGCTCACCTCCTCACTCTCCTGCCAGAAACCCCCATGCCGGCCCCGAGAACCCCTGCCTGCCGCTGGCTCACCACTTCTTGCCTCCTCACCCCCACCTGCCCACCCGCCGCTGGCTCCCTCGCCGCTCGCCTCTTCAACCCCTGCTGCCCACCGCTGGCCTTTTCACACACACCCCCACCCGCCTGTCTACCACTGGCTCGCCGCCTGCCTCCGGCTCGCCGCTCACCTCTTCACCCTCCCCGCCCGCCACTTGTCTCCTCACCCGCCGCCCGCCAGCCAGCCACTGGCTCCCTCACCGCTTGCCTCTTCACCACCACCCCCCGCTCGCCTACTCACCCCCACATCCACTGCTGGCTCACCGCTTGCCTCTTCACCTCGCCCCACTCACCTACTAACCCCTCTTGCTGCAGGTCCCTCTGGCTCCTAAGATCAGGGGCAGCTGAGGGGGTCTCCATGTGCTGCGCCTGCCACAAGTGTGAGGTCCGTCACTCCCATTGGCCGGGAAAAGCACCAATGGGAGCTGCCGGAGCTGCGAAGCGGGGCTTGCAGGCATAGGTGCTGACTTTTGGTTTTGCTGGTGGGTGCCCCACCTGGCTCTGTCCCTTCCCTGAGGCCCCGCCCCCAATCTGCCCAAGACCCCGTCCCCACTCTGCCTCTCTCTGCTCCTCCCTCCTCGTGGCTTGGTCTACCACCTGACTCCACCCACTCACTCAAAGTGACACAGGAGGTTCCCCTCCTCAGGGTAGGAAAGGTTGCCTACTGGTTAAAGCACAGGCCTGGGGCTCAGGTGTTCTGATTCTCTGCTCTGCCACAGACTCCCTGTTTAGGCCTTGGCTACACTTGAGAGTTACAGCGCACTAAAGCCGCCCCCAGCGCTGTAACTCACTCCCCGTCCACACTGGCAAGGCACTTACAGCGCTGTATCTCCGTGGCTACAGCGCTGCAGGTACTCCACCTCCCTGAAAGTATTAACAGCTGGTGCGGAGTGGCTGAGACGCTGGTGCTCCAGTGTAAATGGGGAGTAACCTTATTACGCAGTGATTGACCTCCGGAAACTCCCCATAATCCTTTTAAGTGAAGGTTCCTCTCCTTGTTTTGTTGTGATGCCTTTCTTTGTTTTGTTGTGAACTCCGGGGGCTCCAGGAGCTGCTTATCAAAAAAACAAACACAGCTACTGTTTGCTGTGAATGAGTAGAGGCAGGCAGGGGGGCTCCCTTTGGAACGCCCACAGCTAATGTTTGCTTGAAGAGAGAGGCGGGGGAGGGGTCCGTTTCGGCGAGAGGCTACTTATCTGGTCTGTGAGAAAAAAAACAAACAGCTGCTGTTTGCTTTCAGTGAGTGAGAGAGGGGTGGAGGAGGGAGGGGGGTCGGAACTTGCAAGGCAGGGTGCTGACACAGTGTCGGCACTCCAAAAACCCACTCTATCTCCCTCCGCGCTCCCTGTCACACTCCACCCCACCCCCCCCTTTTGAAAAGCACATTGCAGCCACTTGAACGCTGGGATAGCTGCCCATAATGCATCGCTCCCAATGCCGCTGCAAATGCTGCAAATGTGGCCACGACAGTGCGCTGGCAGCTGTCAGTGTGGACAGACTGCAGCGCTTTCCCTACTCAGCTGTACGAAGACAGATTTACTCACAGCACTGTACAGCTGCAAGTGTAGCCAAGGCCTCAGTCTCAGGAAAGTCACTTCATCTCTTGGTGCCCTAGATCCCCCCCTTCCAAATGGGGTTAATGCTTCCCTGCCTCCTAGGCTAAATCCATTCATGCCTGTGTGATGGAGGTATCAAGGTTTTAACATTCACAGCATCCCCTGGCAATGAGTTCCACGGGTTGACTATTGTGGGAAGAAATACTTCCTTTTGTTTGTTTTCTATCAGCTCTAAGACGCCTGAGGATGTATTTTCAGTAGATACAAATGTTATCATCTTTTTTCCAATGGCAGTGTGCTTTCTTTTCCTATTACGTTACTCAGCAATTAGAAATAAAGTCTTAAAAACATTGTAATCTATTTATACAATGCATTTGATATTTCTCCAGCACAAATGAAAACACACTCCAGTTCAAGATATTAAAGGTATAAAGATTCAAAACATAAAAACAAATTTAAAAATTGAACTTGCATTTACACATGACTGATCTAAAAGCCTGTTTTAGCTCTGGAAACAGTTCAGTTTTACAATGTAATAAGAAATCCTGAGTATGCATCTACAGTGACTGAATTGGACGATTCTTAACTGGTCTTAATGAAAATACAATATGACACTATACATCTTAAATGTTAAGAAAATTTGCCCTCTAGACAATGTCATTTTCAAGGGCATACTCAAACGTTAAGGAAGTTACTAAAGAGACCTGTTCTAAGGCTGTAACAACCAGGTAGAATTAAGAGCACTCCGGGAGGGATTTTTTTTTTAATTAACAAAAGTCCCCAGGATCCATTGACTATTTCAAGAAAAAAGATTGAGAAGCAGAGGTATGTACAATAATACTTCCTCTGATTTCCATCAAGAGCAATTGAAATGTCTCAAGGAAGAAGAACTGACTGTGACACTGAAAATAAAACTGTTCAGCTTTGTGGGAGAGACGAGATCAGCACTCACCAGGTCCCTTCTCTCAGCCCAGGCTAGCCAGAAACTGCTCTCTCCTGGGTCTCATCCTATCAGCTGCGTGGGAACTATTTTTATCCACGTGCACCTCTGGCCCAGGGGCTGCTAGCACTGCTGGCTGCGGGGGATTTCTAACTGCACAGGCCCTCAGCCTGAGGGGGCATTTGAGAAACTCATTAAAGACTCCCTCTGTGTGCGAAGGGGTGGGGCGGACAGAGCAATGCAGATAGCTCTCCTGCTCTCGGAGCAGCAGCAGCCCACACAATGGGGAATTTACATTTCCCAGAGCCGAGGGGGAGAGAGGAGCGGCTGATCCAGCTTCTCCGGGACAGCCGTATCAACTTCTTGCTCAGGGAGGAGTAAAAGCCTGCTTTGCCCTGGAAACGGACCACTTTTACCTGCCGCGGGAGCCAGGTTAGAAACTGCAGCCACACGCTGCTCATCTGCTAGCTCCCTGCCAAAATAGCTGGTAGATGGCTGCACACTACAGTAGATTGGTTAGAAACAGCTAATCTATCTGCCCGCCAAAGGTTCATGGGGCTCCGCATGCAAGAGAACTGATTTGCAGCGGCCACAACTGATTAACTAGGGTTACCATTCGTCTGTATTTTCCTGGACAATTTTAGATATTTAAAAATTCCTCCCAAAAGGCAATTTAAGAACTAAAAAGCTGGACATGTCCAGGAAAATACAGATGTATGGTAACCCTCGCATTAACAGTCAGAGAGAGGTGCTTAAATCAGGCTACAGGGAGAGGCTTATCGCCACAAGAGGGGTGGGGATTAGGACATCTCCCTCTCCTCAGCATCTCTCTTAGGTGGCTCCCTGCTTAGCCTGCTGGATTTTGTGGATCCCATTCCTAGGTGTGTCTCTCTCCCCATGCATTGCATAGGGAGCCAATAGGGCAGGGGTCTCAAACTCAAATGACCACAAGGGCCGCATGAGGACTAGAGCATTGGCCCGAGGGCCGCATCACTGACACCCACCCCTTGCTGCCCCCGCCCCCACTCCACCCTTTCCATGAGGCCCCGCCCCTGCCCCGCCTCTTCCTGCCCCTTCCCTGCCCCCATTCCAACCCCTTCCCCAAAGTCCTCACCCCAACTCTGCCCCCTCCCTGCCCCCAC
>NW_020716102.1:0-48164 GCF_002925995.2 Terrapene triunguis
TGTGATGGGGGCTCAGGGCAGGGAGTTGAGGTGCAGGAGGTGTGCAGGGTATGGCAGGGGGCTCAGGGCAGGGAATTGGGGTGTGGGATGCAGGAGGGGTGAGGGGTGCGGCAGGGGGCTCAGGGCAGGGAGTTGGGGTGCAGGAGGGTGTGGGATGTGGCAGCGGGCTCCGGACAGGGGGTTGGGGTGCGTGCTCCGGCCCAGCGCCACTTACCTAGAGCAGCTCCAGGGTGGCAGCACCATGGCTAGGGCAGGCTCCCTGCCTGCCTGCCCTGGCACCTGGCCCCTGGCCCCGCTCCGCTCTGCTCCGCTCCAGAAAGCAGCCGGAGTCCGGGGGGGTGGGGAATGACGCCATGTGCTGCTCTTGCTCCTCCAGGTACCTCCCCCAAAACTCCCATTGGCCGTGGTTCCCCATTCCCGGCCAATGGGAGCTGCGGGGGGCAGTGCCTGGAAGCAAGAGCATGGAGCCCTCTACTCCCCCCTCCCCCGCCGCCTGGGGCTGCAGGGACATAGTTCCAGCCGCTTCAGGGAGCGGTGCAGGGCTCGCAGCACCACGGGATAGGCAGAGGTGGGGGGGGCGTGCGGGCGTGGGGAGCTTGGCGGGCCGCACGAAAGAACCCCGTGGGCCGCATGCGACCCGCGTGTTTGAGACCCCTGCAGTAGGGTGACCAGATGTCCCAATTTTATCGGGACTGTCCCGATATTTGCTTGTTTGTCCCACGTCCCGACCGATGTTCGGTCGGGACACGGGACAAACAAGCAATTTTGCCCTTCGCTCCGGCACACAGGCGGAGCCCAGAGGGGCTCTCGCCCCCCCTGCCCCCAGCCCCGCCCCCTCCTTCCCCCATTAGATCCCTCCCCAAATCCCTGCCCTGGCCCTGCCCCCAGCCCCGCCCCTCACTGCCCCATTGGATCCCTTCCCAAATCCCCGCCCTGGCCCCACCTCTTCCCCAAGCACACAGCATTCCTCCTCCCTCCCAGGCTTGCGCTGATCAGTTGTATGGCAGCGCAAGCCTGGAGGGAGGGGGTGGCCCCCAGCACTCACCCTGCGAACTGCTCCAGTCCAGCTTCTCCAGGAAGGTGAGCATGGCCCAGCAGAGATCCTGCAGCGGCTCCCTCCACCCGAGCCCCCGGTAGAAGGCAAGGCAGGCCTGGGCCTCCTGTGCCGCGCCCATGGCTCACAGAGCGGCCCGGCCCGGGTGGGGAGGGCGGCCGGGAAGCGAGCCAGGCTGCCCCGGGGATCTAGCGCAGCATGTGGGCTTGGCAGCTCCGGGCCGGGGCGTGCTCAGCTGTTGTGGCCACCATAGAGTCGGGTGGAGACGGGGCTGTGCTGCCTGGTGGTGGCAGGGAGAGGGGGGGCCCTCCGGCGGCTTTTTTTTTGCTTTTGCGCCGCCGCCGGCTTTTTTTCCCCCCCTCCGCCGGCGCCCCCCTCCCTCCCCCCATCCCGATATTTCATCTTTGTCATCTGGTCATCCTAGGAGTCAAGGTGACTAACTCAGGCATGGAGGATCCTATGGGTTTTCCAGTAATTTTCTAGATTCCTAAAAGTTAGGCATTGCAACACCAAAGTGCCCATGTTGACCCAGGCTTCAGTGGCTGCCATCAGCCGGGTTGTTGATCTGTAGACAATTGTAGACCTGGATGAAGCTGATGGGTTTACTGGCCAGATGGCAGGGGCCCCATATGTCCTATATTTCCCCTTGTAATTTTTAAATGTTCACCCAAATCCCCAGTTTTCTGCTGATGATTTATAAAAGAGAAAGGGCAGAGACAATAAATGCTCCTCAGCACCACCCCAAAGGGAAACTTGGCAACTCTACCATTCACTCTGCTAATGGGAGCTGTCTCGAGATTCAAAGGGTCAGTCTAGACCAGGAAAAGGGGTGGGGTTCAGTCAGGGTCAGAGGGAAATGTTCTAGCTAAGCCTGACCATGTTTCCTAGTCTGGACAAACTTAGTCTGCTGCCAAACAGGAGGTGGGATCCCAGACCTCTAGGTCCTCTTGAATCAGTCCCTCTCAATGGTGGTTTGGAATGCAGAGGGAGCAGAAGTGCAGGGGGTGAATGATAAGGGTCATGAACTCTCTGGTGCTCTCCCACTCTTCTTATTCCATGATCCACAAACCGCTGATAGCCCCAGCATCCAGCTCCCCCTTTTCCCCATCTCTACCAGCCCCAGCCATTCAATCCCCCAGTTCCCTGCACAACATCATACCTCCCAGTCCCTTAACGTTTGATCCCCCAGAACCCAGCGCATGGGGGATTTGGGGACAGGAGGAGTTACAGTAGAACCTCAAAGATACAAAGAGTTACGGACTAACCAGTCAACCAGACACCATGTGCAACTGAAAGTAACCAATCAGGCAGCAGCAAAGATGACCAAAAAAACCCCGCAAATACTGTACTGTGCTTCTATTGCATCTAAAATGTAAGCATATCTGGGCTGCCTGTCCCCACCCCCACGCACATATGGGGCAGCCACTTACAGGAAGGGGGACACACTGTTTTCATTCACACACAGACAGACACACACACACCCCTGCCAGGAGGGGGAAAGCTTGCAAACTCATGCCAGAGCTGAGAAGGGAGCTGAGCTACTGCTGAAGCCTGGCCTGGAATGTCAGCTGCTGGATCTGGAGCCCAAAGTGCACTTTGTTCAGAGTTACAAATATTTCAGAGATATGGACAACTTCCATTCCTGAGGTGTCTGTAACTCTGAAGTTCTACTGTACCAGCTTCAGGAACACTCATTCTTCAGGGAAAAGCTCCAGGTAAGTGGGGGAGCCCAGCCCAGGGGCTGGTGCAAGATAGAAGGTGGGGACAGATGTCTAGAGTGAAGTTGGGGCCTGGTCCAAGTGCCTCCTCCTAATCTCCATGGAAGGAGGATCACATCTATGAAGGGAAGGGAGAGGGAAGAACTTCAGCCAGGCAGAAGAAGCCTGGAGGCGTTTCTCTGTGGAGTTTCTCTGTGTCCTTTTCCCCACCTGTGGCCCATCAGCTCAGCAGCCAAGGCTGCAATAGGGAGATGGGGCTGACTGGGGCTTTTCCTCCTCTTCCTGGAGTTGGAAACAGGACCCCAGACCAGAAGTTATTGGATTTAATACCCTATTTGGACGTATGGGGCAGTTCTGCCCTCTCAGAGCTGTTGTCTTAATCTGTCTGCTGACTCAGGCAAATGTTGCTGCATCAGTTATGGTTGGGTCTCAGTTTCAAGTTTTCCTTTGCTGACATGAGGGCTAGAAACTTACTCAATGGCTATTGGCAGTCGTAACATTAAACCTCTGAGTAAGAGTTTGCAAGAACCTGGGAGTTTAGATTGGAAGCTTTGGGAGTCTCTGTTGATATTCAGCCTGTTCCTCCTACTGCATCTTTCCCCAAATTCACTCTTGTCTCACTATAAAATAGTTGTGTTTCTGTTAATGCCGTGGTTATCTGTAATACAGCAGCAGCCAGAGGCTCCACCCTATTGTGCTAGGTGCTGTAAATACACATCATGAGAGACAGCTCCTAAGGGAAAGAGCTTACAGTCTAAATATTAAAAGCAATAACAGTAATAATAATGATGTATAATAATTAATGATGATTTTGAAGATGTCAGGAGCAAATCCATGTCTACACTACGAAATTAGGTCGAATTTATAGAAGCCGGTTTTATAGAAATCGGTTGTATACAGCCGATTGTGTGTGTCCCCACATAAAATGCTCTAAGTGCTCTAGTCGGCGGACCGCGTCCACAGTACCGAGGCTAGCGTAGACTTCCGGAGCATTGCACTATGGGTAGCTATCCCACAGTTCCCGCAGTCTCCGCCACCCATTGGAATTCTGGGTTGAGATCCCAATGCCCGAATGATGCAAAACAGTGTCGCGGGGGGGTCTGGGTACATGTCGTCAGGCCCCTCCTCCTCCGTCAGAGCAACGGCAGACAATAGATTCGTGCCTTTTTACCTGGGTTACCTGTGCAGACAACATACCACGGCAAGCATTGAGCCCGCTCAGCTCAGCTCACCGTCACCATATGTCATCTGGGTGCCGGCAGACGTGGTACTGCATTGCTACACAGCAGCAGCAGCTAACTGCCTTTTGGCGGTAGACGGTGCAGCATGACTGGTAGCCGTGGGGCTGGCAGCCGTAGGGCTGCATTGCACCAGCCCCTTGCCTTTTGGTAGAAAATGGTATATTACGATTGGTATCCGTCGTCATTGTACTGCAGTGGCTGTCGATCATGGGCACCTGGGCAGACATGCTCAGTCCTATTGAACTGTCTTGACGATGATGGCTATCAGTCGTAGTATGCTATTTTCTGCCAAGCGCCCAGTATTTTCTGCTAAGCACCCAGAAGAGGCCGAGGGCGATCTGGGTGCTGGCAGACGTGGGGCTGGCAGACGTGGGGCTGCATTGCTACACAGCAGCAGCCCCTTGCCTTTTGGTAGAAGATGGTATATTACGACTGGTATCCATCGTCATCATACTGCAGTGGCTATCAGTCATGCTGCACCGTCGGCTGCCAGCTTAAGTTGTAAAAAATAGATTTGTTCTGTATTCATTAGCTTCCCCCTCCCTCCGTGAAATCAACGGCCTGCTAAACCCAGGCTTTTAAGTTCAATCTTGGGGGGGGGGGGCATTCTGTGTGACAGTTGTTTGTGTTTCTCCCTGATGCACAGCCACCTTTGTTGATTTTAATTCCCTGTACCTGCACGCCATGTTGTCACTCGCCCCTCCCTCCCTCCCTCCTTCCCCTGGTCCGTCAGATACTAGTTTCGTGCCTTTTTTCAGACCAGGCACCATAGCTAGCACTGGGATCATGGAGCCCGCTCAGATCACCGCGGCAATTATGAGCACTATGAACACCATGCGCATTGTCCTGGAGTATATGCAGAGCCAGGACATGCCAAAGTAAAACCAGGACCAGCCGAGGAGGCGATTGCAGCGCGGCGACGAGAGTGATGAGGAAATTGACATGGACATAGACCTCTCACAAGGCACAGGCCCCAGCAATGTGGAAATCATGGTGTTCCTGGGGCAGATTCATGGGCCCGGGAAACAAGCACAGACTGGTGGGACCGCATCGTGCTGCAGGTGTGGGACGATTCCCAGTGGCTGCGAAACTTTCGCATGCGTAAGGACACTTTCATGGAACTTTGTGACTTGCTTTCCCCTGCCCTGAAGTGCCAGAATACCAGGATGAGAGCAGCCCTCACAGTTGAGAAGCGAGTGGCGATAGCCCTGTGGAAGCTTGCAACGCCAGACAGCTACTGGTCAGTCGGGAATCAATTTGGAGTGGGCAAATCTACTGTGGGGGCTGCTGTGATCCAAGTTGCCAGGGCAATGAAAGACCTGGTGATATCAAGGGTAGTGACTCTGGGAAACGTGCAGACCATAGTGGATGGCTTTGCTGCAATGGGATTCCCAAACTGTGGTGGGGCCATAGACGGAACCCATAACCCTATCTTGTCACCGGAGCACCAAGCCACCGAGTACATAAACCGCAAGGGGTACTTTTCAATGCTGCTGCAAGCCCTGGTGGATCACAAGGGACGTTTCACCAACATCAACGTGGGCTGGCCAGGAAAGGTACATGATGCTCGCGTCTTTAGGCACTCTGCTCTGTTTCGAAAGCTGGAGGAAGGGACTTTCTTCCCGGACCAGAAAATAACCATTGGGGATGTTGAAATGCCTATCGTGATCCTTGGGGACCCAGCCTACCCCTTAATGCCATGGCTCATGAAGCCGTACACAGGCAGCCTGGACAGGAGTCAGGACCTGTTCAACTACAGGCTGAGCAAGTGCCGAATGGTGGTGGAATGTGCATTTGGACGTTTAAAAGCGCGCTGGCGCAGCTTACTGACTCGCTCAGACCTTAGCGAAAAGAATATCCCCATTGTTATTGCTGCTTGCTGTGCGCTCCACAATATCTGTGAGAGTAAGGGGGAGACATTTATGGCGGGGTGGGAGGTTGAGGCAAATCGCCTGGCCGCTGATAACGCGCAGCCAGACACCAGGGCGGTTAGAGGAGCACAGCGGGGCGCGGTGCGCATCAGAGAAGCTTTGAAAACGAGTTTTGTGACTGCCCAGGCTACGGTGTGAAACTTCTCTTTGTTTCTCCTTGATGAACCCTCCGCCCACCCCCCCGGTTCACTCTACTTCCCTGTAAGCCAACCATCCCACCCTCCCCTCCCCCCTTCGAGCACCGCTTGCAGAGGCAATAAAGTCATTGTTACTTCACATTCATGCATTCTTTATTAATTCATCACACAACTAGGGGGATAATTGCAAACGTAGCCCAGGATGGGTGGGGGAGGAGGGAAGGAAAAGGACACACTGCAGTTTAAAACTTTAACTCTTATTGAAGGCCAGCCTTCTGATGCTAGAGCAATCATCTGGGGTGGAGTGACTGGGTGGCCGGAGGCCCCCCCACCGTGTTCTTGGGCGTCTGGGTGAGGAGGCTATGGAACTTGGGGAGGAGGGCTGTTGGTTACACAGGGGCTGTAGTGGCGGTCTCTGCTCCTGCTGCCTTTCCTGCAGCTCAACCATACGCTGGAGCATATCAGTTTGATGCTCCAGCAGCTGGAGCATCGACTCTTGCCTTCTGTCTGCAAGCTGACGCCACCTATCATCTTCAGCCCGCAACTTGTTCTGTTCATCCCACGATTCAGCATGCCACCTCTCCTCTCGTTCATATTGTGCTTTTCTGTAATCAGTCATTGACTGCCTCCACGCATTCTGCTGTGCTCTGTCAGCGTGGGAGGACATCTGGAGCTCTGTGAACATGTCATCCCGCGTCCTCCGCTTTCTCTTTCTAATCTTCACTAGCCTCTGTGAAGGAGAAACATTTGCAGCTGGTGGAGGAGAAGGGAGAGGTGGTTAAAAAAGACACATTTTAGAGAACAATGGGTACACTCTTTCACATTAAATTTTGCTGTTCACATTACACAGCACATGTGCTTTCGTTACAAGGTCGCATTTTTCCTCTTATATTGAGGGCCTGCCGGTTTGGTGTGAGAGGTCACTCACGCAGTGCCAGGCCACAGATTTCAGCTTGCAGGCAGCCATGGTAAGACACAGTCTTTTGGCTTTTTTAACCTTCTTAACATGTGGGAATGGTTTCAAACAGTAGTGCTCTCATTTCCCATACCAAGCACCCGTTGGGTTGGCCATTTAAAATGGGTTTGCAATGTAAAAGGAGGGGCTGCGGTTTCAGGGTTAACATGCAGCACAAACCCAACTAACTCCCCTCCCCCCCACACCCAATTCTCTGGGATGATCACTTCACCCCTCCCCCCCACCGCGTGGCTAACAGCGGGGAATATTTCTGTTCAGCAGAGCAGGAACGGGCACCTCTGAATATCCCCTTAATAAAATCGCCCCATTTCAACCAGGTGACCGTGAATGATATCACTCTCCTGAGGATAACAAAGAGCGATAAGGAATGGATGTTGTCTGCATGCCAGCAAACACCGGGACCATACGCTGCCATGCTTTGTTATGCAATGATTCCAGACTACGTGCTACTGGCCTGGCGTGGTAAAGTGTCCTACCATGGTGGACGGGATAAGGCAGCCCTCCCCAGAAACCTTTTGCAAAGGCTTTGGGAGTACATCCAGGAGAGTTTTCTGGAGATGTCCCTGGAGGATTTCTGCTCCATCCCCATACACTTTAACAGACTTTTCCAGTAGCTGTACTGGCCACGATTGCCAGGGCAAATTAATCATTAATCATTAAACACGCTTGCTTTTAAACCATGTGTAATATTTACAAAGGTACACTCACCAGAGGTCCCCTGTGTGCCCTCAGGGGATGGGAGCACGCCTTGGGTGAGTTCGGGGGTTACTGGTTCCAGGTCCAGGGTGATAAACATATCCTGGCTGTTGGGGAAACCGGTTTCTCCGCTTCCTTGCTGCTGTGAGCTATCTACATTATCTCCATCCTCATCTTCCTCGTACCCCGAACCCGCTTCCCTGTGTGTTTCTCCAGTGAGGGACTCATAGCACACGGTTGGGGTAGTGGTGGCTGCACCCCCTAGAATGGCATGCAGCTCCGCGTAGAAGCGGCATGTTTGCGGCTCTGCCCCGGACCTTCCGTTTGCTTCTCTGGCTTTGTGGTAGGCTTGCCTTAGCTCCTTAATTTTCACGCGGCACTGCTGTGCGTCCCTGTTATGGCCTCTGTCCTTCATGGCCTTGGAGACCTTTTCTAATATTTTGCCATTTCGTTTACTGCTTCGGAGTTCAGCTAGCACTGATTCGTCTCCCCATATGGCGAGCAGATCCCGTACCTCCCGTTCTGTCCATGCTGGAGCTCTTTTGCGATCCTGGGACTCCATCACGGTTACCTGTGCTGATGAGCTCTGCGTGGTGACCTGTGCTCTCCATGCTGAGCAAACAGGAAATGAAATTCAAACGTTCGCGGGGCTTTTCCTGTCTACCTGGCCAGTGCATCTGAGTTGAGAGTGCTGTCCAGAGCGGTCACAATGAAGCACTGTGGGATAGCTCCCGGAGGCCAATAACGTCGAATTCCGTCCACACTACCCCAATTCTGACCCCTTAAGGCCAATTTTATCGCTAATCCCCTCGTCGGAGGTGGAGTAAAGAACCCGGTTTAAAGGGCCCTTTAAGTCGAAAGAAAGGGCTTCGTCGTGTGAACGTGTCCAGGCTTAATTCAACTTAACGCTGCTAAAGTCGACCTAAACACGTAGTGTAGACCAGGCCTTAGACCTTCCACTTGCAACTTCCATTCAGTGAGAAAAGTGCAGATTTTCTCTCCCCAAATTACAGCACTTACCCTGAGAGTACAGAACACATCACCTGAGAACTTACAAGTAAATCTGTTAATGCCTTTAGCAATTAATATTAAAAATGGATCTGTTCAGATATTTAGCACTGACTGTCAGACCTTGCCATGTAGTGATACCATTCCTAACCCCATACAATCATAATTAATTACATAAGTTTTACCCTCATCTGTGCTCGTGTGCATAGCGCTATGTCAGCGGGAGATGCTGTCCCGCCAACATACCTACTGCCGCTCAGTGAGCTGGTTTTATTATGTTGACGGGTGAGTTCTCTCCCATCGGCAGAACATGGCTACATGAGCACTCTTACGGCACAGCTGTATCGGTACAGCTGTGCTGCTGTAAGCTTGTAAGCATCTGTGGCGAGTAATGAAGGCTGCGGGAGGCTAAGCCTCCCCAAACTTCGAGCCGCCAGAGGAGGGGGCAGGTAGTGGCAGATTATCCCAGGGGCCCCGGCCAATTTGGGGACCCTGAAAAAATCTCTTCCCCCCCCCCCCCCCCGTGAAGGCCCCAGGGCTGGAGAAGCTCTCGCTCCCTGCCACGGTCCCCTGTCGGGGCACAGAACTTTTCTGGTCTCAAGGCCGCAGCGGGGAGGGGAGGTGGGAGGGAAGGAGAGAGCGAGGGGCAGGGTCTCAGGGGGAAGAGGTGGAGTGGGGTTGGAACAGGGGCGGGGGTGCAGGGGAAGGGGTGGAATGGGGCAGGGGCACGGGCAGAAGGGGTGCGGCCTTGGCCAGAAGAGGTGAGACAGGGGGCTATCCTCCCCAAGGGGGAAGCTTCACCCACCGCCCATGTTTATAAGTGTAGGCATGGGAGTTTTTCAAAAGCATCTTTTCCAAAATGACTTAGGGCTGGATTTTCAAAGGTATTGGGTACCTGAAGATGCAGCTAGGGGCCTAGTGGGGTGTCAAAGCAGGCTGCAGGGCTAAAAATAATAATTTAGACATTCCGGGTTGGGCTGGAGCCTGGGATCTGAGACCGTCCTCTCACATCAGGTTTCAGAGCCTGGGCTCCAGCCAAAACCTGAACCACTATATTGTTATTTTAGCCCCAAAGCTGAGCCCCATGAGCCCAAGTCAGTTGACCTGAGCTCTAAGACTTGCTGCCGCGGGTCTTCATTTTCAGAGTAGGTGTATCCTGAGTCGTCTTAGACTCTGACGGCCTGGGAGGGGGCAAACATGTCCCTGGCAGCTCTTAACACTGGGGAGATTTACCCATCTCTGTGGAATTGAACAGGACCCTCTGGCTTGTCCCAGTGGCAGTAATGTGGTTAGATTTGTAAATGGCTAATCATCCCAAAACAAACACTCTTCCCTCTCTTCTGCATCACCCTCTCTGCTCTGTCTTATTTAGTCTGGGCAAAACACCCTGACTCCCTCAGACAAAGGGTGTGTGGGGTTAGTTACATTTTCTCTCTCTGTGCCACAGATTGTTCCTTTTCCTTCTCTGTTTGTGGTGTTGCAACCTTTAAAACTGAAATCCATTTTCTGGAGCCGGGGTGCAATCCAGACCGGGCAGAGCAGACATTTTGCCAACTCTCATGAATTGATCATGAGAGTCATGATTTCTGAGTAAAATTAACCCTCACTCAGGATCTCTTGGTTGAACTCTTCAATGGCAGGATTTTTTTTTTTTTACACCTGGGGCACATTCTTAAAATGGGTTTCCAGTCAAACAGGACTGACCCACCCTAAACAAGGGAATGTGCTTTCTCCATGGGCAGTTAATTCTACAGTATGTTGAAAGATACTCTGAGAAATCACTTACATAGCAGGTATAGAAAGCTAGCCATCGGCTCTCCTGAGCTGGTTTGTGAAAGCAGCTGAGTAACTGGATAGTTACAGTAATTCCAGTCAATTAGTGTGAGAGGAGAGGAATCCTTAAAGAACCACCCACAGTTCTACTGAACTGCAAGGATTGGCAGCAGGAGACTCAAATTTTCAAGTGCCTCCATGTGGTTGAAGATAACAGCAGTGTTGAGGAATCTGTTCTTTTTGGTTCAGTGGCAGTTCAGAACAAAAATCAGTTCAGATCCAACTAGTCGGTCTTTTCTGGAATTTTCAGTTAATCAAAAAAGTCCATTTTGGCACTATTTCTGAGATACAAGCCTGGGTGCCTCACACACCAGGAGAGTGCCATAACCACTGGGCAAAATGGGGATGGGGGGTGGAGACATTTATACTGAGCACATCACCGGCCATCGCCAATACCGAGAGTGAGCCGGCGTGACTCCGCGCACCCACAATGAGGAAGAGACCTGAAGACTTCCTCTGTTGGACCCTATCCCCTGAACCCTGAACCCACCGAACCGAACTGAACTCCACCATATGAGGGTCATCCTATCCTCATTACCCGGCCCACTTATTTATACCTATGATTGCCTGTAACTCCTGTATGAGTGATGTACCCTCACTGCTTACTGACTGTACCTTGATTCATCCACCTTGTACTCCCCCATTGGGGATACTGCAGACTGTATGTGTTATGTGCTCTCCAATGTCAAAATACTAACATCCCCCTATACTCTGTATGTTACCCCCGATGACTAATTGAAATTTCAACACTCTGTATCATCTATTTGTAAACATTTTCTAATAAAATTTTAAATATGCAGGGCCGGCTCTAGGCACCAGCGCTCCAAGCATGTGCTTGGGGCGGCACTTTCCAAGGGGTGGCACTCCAGCCCCCTGCTTTTTTTTTTTTTTTTGCTTGGGGCGCAAAAAGCCAGGAGCCGGCCCTGAACCAAGATGTTCCCTGTCAGCTGAGGCTTTCAGGCTGAGCCTGAACTAACACTGCAGTTCTGGCTTCAGTAGCTAGATGGTGCTCATGGCAGCCTGAGTTGCACAGGTTGGACTGCAGTTCAGGCTGCCCTGTCACTGGGGAGCCGGAGCATCAACCCCCGGAGCTGAGCCTGGGCTGCGGTGGCGAGAGGGGCTCAGCTCCGGGGGATGATGTTCTGGCTTTCCAGTGGCAGGGCAGCCTGAACTGCAGTCCAGCCTGTGTGTGAGGAGCTGGGGAGGGAAGAAAGTGGGGCCCGGAATGCAGGGAGGGGGGAGGGGTCCTGCTGCCGCTGCTGCTCTGCTCTGAGTCTCCCCAGGGCAACGTGGCATTTCCCTGCTCGAGTGGGCTGTGCAGGGCGCCGCTGGGCTGGGCAGGGGGCGCGGATCCCGGCTCGCACGCTGACAGGGCAAGTGGCTGGGCAGCCCGAGCTGCCAGGGAACTGCTGCCACCCCCTCCTGCCCCCGGACCCAGCCCGCCGTGCACCTCCCCCGCCTCGGCCCCGCACTGCCTGCCCTGGGTGGGGAGAGGCAGAGCCCGGCTCCGAGCGGGGCAGCGAATACTGCCCCGCCAGGGGACCCCCGTGGCTCGGGCACCTGGGTGTCAGTGTCTGTCCTCTCGGCTCTGCCTGCACGGGGCTGGGGAAGCAACTGTCAGCGCCTGCCCCTCTCAGCCCTTGCACCCCCCATCACGCTCGCAGCCCCTCCACTTGTACCTCCCCCCATTGCTCCTTCGCCGCACTCCTTCCCCTTTTACTCTGCCTTCACCGCACCTCTCCCCTTGTACCCTCCCCCAGCCCTCTCCTCCCACACCTCCCCCTGCACCTCTTCTCCCACAACCCTCCTGATACCCCCTCTCCTCCTCCACCCTCCTCCGCAAGTACATCACACCCCGCTTCTCTGCCAGTGTAGAGCCCCCAAGCACCCCCACACCCGCTCCTCTGCCTGAACCCTCTTTACTAGATCACCATCCCTTTCTGGGTAAAAGGTTTGAGGATTAGTCCCTATGCCTTCCATGTGCATTTGGAGCACTAAAGATGGGGTTGCGGGGGACGGGGGGGGGGTGAGATTTATACTAAAGTGAAATAAAAATAGGAGAAACAGTTTGATCCCCACTGCAAGTGTAAACGGGGATTGCTGTGGTGAACGAGGAGGTCACGTTTGTGGGGGGAGCCCAGGGCTGGGGTGGCAGGGGATGTGGGTCGGGGGGGAGAGAGAGCCCAAGGCTGAGGCGGTGGGGGTGGGGAAAAGCCTAGGGCTGGGGTGGGGGGCAGCCAAAAATTTTTTTGCTTGGGGTGGAAAAAACCTAGAGCCGGCCCTGGTAGTATGAATTCCTCTGGCCTTTTTGTGAATGAGCAGAACTATTTGTGTGAAATCTGCAAATAGTTTCATGTCAACTGAAATGGCATATTTTTCACAAATGAACTATTAGTCAAAAATATTTTGTCATGCTGTAATCCCAAGTAGGTGGAGAATGGCACTGCACATTGTTCCCAAGTCAATGATGATTATTAGAAGTGTCAGTCTTTCCATAAACTACCTTTAGGAATTGGATCAGGATTTAAATATGGAACACATAGAAAACTAATTCATGATAGCATACAACAAAATATCAGAGGGGTAGCCGTATTAGTCTGGATCTGTAAAAAGCAACAGAGTCCTGTGGCACCTTTAAGACTAACAGATGTATTGGAGCATAAGCTTTCGTGGGTGAATGCCCACTTCGTCAGATGCATGAATTAATTTTTAATTAATTAATTCATTAATTAATTAAGAAATTTTTTTGGCAGCAGTGATGGCCCAAAATTTGAAGTCAGTGATCTGGTTTGCCAGTTTTTGCACCTCGTGTTGAATTCCTTGACATCAGTGCTCATGCATGACATCATCGTATTTCCCAAGGAGTTTCACCAAACCGAGGAAATTACTGTTATGTTCAGTGAGCAACTTATCCGACGAGCCACGGAAAGCCAATTTATTCTTTGCAAGGAGGAGGGTAATTGAGATCGAATACGTTCCTCCAATGCTGCATTTCTCCATTAAAAATGCACTGGTTTTCTGCGTCTGTGCATTTATTCAGCTTGAGCCTGGACTTGACCTCCATCCATTTGGAGTAGGCCGTAAAATGGCCAGGTGACTTTTCATGTTGCTTCAGTGCATCAGTCAAGTCATACCAGTAATTGTACCCAGAAAGCACAAGCAACAATTTGGCATTTTTGTCAAATATTTTGCAACAAAAACAGAACACTTTGTCAGTTGATTTTGAGTAAACTAGCCAACACCGATCCAGTTTATCACCATTCTTGAGCACTCTTTTGCAGTGTGACTTAGGCCTGGTCCACACTAACCCCCCAAGTCGAACTAAGGTACGCAACTTCAGCTACGTGAATAACGTAGCTGAAGTCGACATACCTTAGTTCGAACTTACCGCGGTTCAGACGCGGTCCACACACGGCAGGCAGGCTCCCCCGTCGACTCCGCGGTACTCTTCTCGCTGAGCTGGAGTACTGCAGTTGACGGCGATCACTTCCTGGTTCGACTTATCGCGTCCAGACAAGACGCGATAAGTCGAACCCAGAACTTCGATTCCCAGCTGCCGAACTAGCGGCTGGGTGTAGACAAGCCCTTAGAGACATGACACTTCTGTTCATTTACTAGAAATGTCATTCCTCAATCTTGTCCGGCCTGTTCAAAATTGTATGATCAATATCAGCAGAGTTTAGGATTGCCAGCCATGAAGCAGGATCTGATGTATAGATTTGTGGTGTGTAATTTTTTTTCACTGCTGTTTCTGTCATCATGCGAGGCTGGTTCTTCTTTATTGTTTCTCTCCTTTTCATGTAAACCAGATTTTTCTTTGTCGTTACTCTTCTTTTCATGGGAGCCACATTTATCTTTATCATCACTCTCCTTTATGCCGCCAGGAAAACTAGACAATTCTCCATCACTTTCCTCACATTTCCATTACTTATCTTCAGGTATATCTGCTAATTCCTTAGTAATAGGACTTCCATCATTTATGCGTCACTCCTCAGTTTCTTCTGCACTGGGACAATCACTACTGCCTAAAGCTCGGTCTATGTTGTTCTGTTTCAGATATTTTTTCATCAAATTTGCCCCTTGCTGCATACTAGAATACAACTGAGCTTTTTTGCTTCCTATACTGAGCTCCTGAAGGCTTCTTCGGGATCATCTTTTATTTTCTATTGGCGAAAACAGACAGTAGTATGGAGACCAAAAGTCTATGTTCCGCAATCTTAGAAAGGCATCAAACATTATGTGTTATGCACAACAAAAGAAGTAACAGTATTTCTTGTATATTGTTGCATAGATAGGTGTTCGATAGATATCTCTGACGTCTCATTAAATATGTCTTTTATTAGTCGCTACTTACGCTCTTCGAGTCTTATAACACAAGTACACTTCCACAATTACACAATCAAACAAGGTTCACACTATCGTAGCTGGGCTCTCACTTCACTTCAGTTTGGTCTTGTTGGTGTCACTAGGCATAGCTACCAGGTAACTCGGGGGAGTGGAAGGCCATAAGTGCCGATGAAACTCCCCTGCTCTGGGTCTAAGTGAACCACAGAACACCATCTTATGAACTTTAACCTACCTCCATGCTCACAGCCTAAAGGCTGTAGCAGAATATGTAATGGTCAGCTTTTTTCTAGCAGACAGCTACAGTTTTGCTCGCACTAACAGAAATGGTAGTGATAAGCGGGGGGGGGAAAGGCCGAAGATAAGCATGCGAACGGGAATGTTTCTAACATGCACAATGTGTACCTGCTGTAACTGCTATTGGGTAGGGAGGGGTAGGAGGGAGAAACTAGAACAAAAGGCTTACTGAAAACAGCTTGGAATATAAAAGGGAAGACTTGCTTGTATGTGCTGTGCTTGATTTGAGACATGCCTGTCTCCCTGCACCACTTTGAGATCTCAAATAAACTTTGTTTGCTTCTCCACCCTGGTGTGTCTATTGGTGCGGCACACACCGGGCAACGAACCCTGTTGCCCCCTCAGGGCCCTCTGGGCCGGCAACAGTTTTGGCGCCCAACGTGAGCTCAAGGCTGAAATTTAGCCTTGCCCGGATCCCTCCTGGCGGCCGACGGATTACAGCGACGACCGACGCCCAGCGCGCACCGGTGACTTCATCGGGGGCCTCGGCTGAGACGTGGTGTGATCGACCCCGGAGGGCACAACGGTGCAACACGCTTGAGTAGTGGAGAAGCAGTTGGGGGCGACGATGAGGAACCGGACCCTTGGATAAGGTAGGAACAGTCCAGTGGGGACTTTACCTGTTTTGACCTGGGGACTCCCAGTGTCTCCCTAGAGTATGGGGCAGGGACAGAGTACTCTAGGCAGGGCAAGGTGTACACCCTTAGAATGCATTCTGGTGAACTGGAAAGTGTTTGGATCGGATCCGTTGATTAGAAGTAAATTACAAAGATTCTGTACAGTAGACTGGCCTCAGTATCAGCTAGAGTGCCAGGAAAGATGGCCACCGGAAGGATCACTTAATTACAACACAATCCTTCAGTTACTTTTGTTTTGTCAGCGAACAGGTAAATGGAATGAACATCTTTATGCGTATACGTTTATAGTGTTAAGAAATAGGCCTGATATTTTGCACAAGTGCCATTTGACTCCGACAGACTCGGTAGTACCTGCTGCTAATCCTCAGAACCCTCCCACAGTTGTAATGGCAGAATCGGTATCCCCTTCGGCTCCAGCACCCCCACAGGCTCCAGAGAGTACCCCCTCAGTGGGATTGTATCTGTTGATTACTGAGAATGTGGTAGCCCGTCTAGGAACACAGGATCGTGCAGCCCAGATTGTGCCAGTGTATTCTCATGTTCCTTTTAACCCAGTGCACCTAGCTGCCTTTAAGGCAGAAGCAGGGGAATTCTCAATGAATCCAAGCAGGTTTATTTCAATCTTTGAAGGGTGTCTAGCAAGCCATAAGCCTGACTGGGATGATTGCAATATACTGATGAGAACCTTGTTGTCTGAGGTGGAGCGGAATCAGGTTATAGCCAAGGCTAGGGAAGAGGCACAGAAAAGGCATAATGAGGACAGAGAAGGCAAGCCCCTGCCTGAGGTCGCTGTCCCTACAGCGGACCCCCAGTGGAATCCAAATGAGGAGAGGGATTTGAGGATGCTTAACTCCTATAAGGAACTGCTTATGTTTGGCCTCCGGCACTCAGCTGTCAGACATAACAATTGGGCAAAGCCTTATGAGTTAATCCAGGAATCAAAAGAGAGTCCAGTGGCTTTCCTGCAGCATATTCGGGATACCATCAGGCAAACTACTAATGCAGACCCAGATGATCAGGCAACTGAGGCAATTATAAAGGGTATCTTTACCAGCCGTGCGGCCCCTGATATTAAAAGGAAACTGCAGAAAAAGGAGGATTTAATGGGAATGTCTATGGCTCAGATTTTGGAGACTGCAAATAGGGCTTATACCCTTAGAGAGGGAGAGAAGGAAAAAAGGCAAGTGAAAATGATGGTAGCAGCGGTGCAGGTCGGCGGCAGAGGAAGGTCACAGAAAGGTGAAAGGGGTCGGGGAATGAGAGGTCATGGTCGTGGGCGCCCCGGTCCCCAGGACAGGCGCCTGGGTTACAACCAGTGTGCCATATGCCGAAAGGAGGGACATTGGAAAAATGAGTGCCCTGAAAGGGAAGGTACCCCTATAATGGCAGCGGAGGATCAAGACTAGGGGTGTCAGGGGAGACGGACCATCCTGCGCCCGTAACCCCAAGTAAAAATGAGGGTGGAAAATTTAGAAATAGACTTTTTAGTAGACTCGGGAGCAGCACGGACCGCTGTAAATCAACCCCTTCAGCTGCCAGTGGCAGACTCCCTCACTGTGGTGGGTGCCACAGGGAAAGGAACTAAGTGCCCAGTGTATGCCCCAGCGGAATGTGCTTTGGGAAACAAAACTGTATCTCATAAGTTGGTTTACCTCCCTGATTGTCCAACACCGCTACTAGGACGGGACTTGCTTTGTCGCTTAGGTGCCACCCTACATTTCACTCAAGATGATATAACTCTCACCTTACCCCCTGAGAATGCTTGGATAATGACCTTTGCAGTTGAACCCTCAGCCATGCAAGCCCCAGAGTGGAGCGAGTGGGAGGACCAGGTGTATTCCCTTGTCTGGGCATCAGGGGTCCCAGGGAAGGCAACCCATCAAACACCTGTTCATATTCAACTCCTCCCAGGAAAAAGCCCAGTGCGAATCAAACAGTATCCAATTAAGAGGGAAGCCAGAGAGGGACTGCAAGAGACTATAGATTGGTTCCTAGAGTACGGTGTACTACGAGAATGCCAGTCAGCTTGGAACACCCCCATTCTGCCCGTGCAAAAGCCCAATGGCATGTATCGGCTGGTACAGGACCTTAGGGCAGTCAATGAACGGGTTAAGACTCTGCACCCCCTGGTTCCAAACCCATATACACTGCTGGCCTCTATAGGGGGGCAGTATACTCATTTCTCGGTCCTAGATTTAAAAGACACTTTTTTCACAATTCCAGTCGACACCCAATCTCAGGAGATATTCTCCTTCGAGTGGGAGGACAACAAAAGGGTTCAAAAGCAGCTTTGCTGGACGGTATTGGCCCAGGGATTTAAAAATTCCCCCACTCTGTTCGGCCAGGCTCTGGCCAGAGACTTGGAGGAGTGGAATAATTCGGACAGAGTCCTGCTCCTGCAATATGTAGATGACTTGCTAATTGCTGCTGTGGGTCTAATCCCTTGTCTCAAAGCTACTGTGAGTCTCCTGAACTTTGTTGAACTCCGGGGATACAGGGTAGCTCGAAGCAAGGCTCAAATTGCACTCTCTGAAGTACAGTATCTGGGATTTCACATAAGGCAGGGAGAGAGGCAGCTCTCAAATGACAGAAAGGAGGCTATCTGCCAAGTTCCTATCCCTAGCAACCGTAAACGGCTCAGAGCATTTCTGGGCATGGCAGGCTTTTGCAGAATATGGATCCCAGAGTATGGACTGTGGGTTAAACCTCTGTATGAATGTGTTAAGGGAGCGGATCATGACCCCTTTCACTGGTCCGCAGAAGTGGACAGGGCATTTAAAATCTTGAAAAGAAAGCTGATGGAAGCCCCAGCCCTGGGTCTGCCAGATCTCTCTAAGCCATTCCAACTGTATGTGCATGAAAGGAAAGGAATAGCCCTGGGAGTGCTTACTCAGTTATTAGGTGCCTGGAAACGTCCTGTGGCATATTTCTCTAAACAACTGGATCAAGTTGCAAAGGGGTGGCCAGCATGCTTGAGGGTGGTCGCAGCCACTGCCCTAGTGCTTGGGGAAGCTGAAAAACTGACACTGGGAGGAACTGTGCAAGTGTATATTCCCCATATGGTCCAAGCCCTGCTGGATACTAAGGGTGGTCTCTGGCTCACACAGGCTCGGGTTGCTCGGTACCAGGCAAAACTGTCAGAGAACCCTGAAGTTACCCTGCAAACTTGTCCCTCCCTTAATCCAGCTACCCTGCTACCAGAGACAGAAAAGCAGGAACATGACTGTCTGGAAATCATAGATGCACAATATTCCAGCCGCCCAGATTTGAAAGATCAACCACTCCCACATGCTGACTTGGAATGGTATACTGATGGCAGTAGTGCTATTGTGGATGGGCAAAGGAGGGCGGGTTATGCTGCTGTGACACTTCATGATACCGTGGAAGCTGAGAATTTACCTGCTGGGACATCTGCCCAACTTGCTGAACTAGTGGCCCTGACTCGTGCACTCGAGCTGGCAAAAGACAAATGGGTTAATATCTTTACTGACTCAAAGTATGCTTTTGGGGTATTGCATGCTCACACTGGTCTGTGGAAGCAAAGAGGGATGCTAACAGCCCAAGGTTCTCCGGTTAAGCATGGGTCTCAAATTCTACGGCTGTTAGAAGCAGCACAACTCCCTTCAGCGTAGCAGTGGTGCATTGCAAAGCCCAGCAAAGGGAAGATCAAGATGTAACCAAGGGCAATGCCAGAGCAGACAGGGAAGCCAAGCGCACTGCTACCCTAAAATCACCAACAGAGGAGAATGCCCAAATGCATGCCCTCATCCCATCAGTAGGTGAGCTTGCAGCTCCTCAGTACTCCCATGATGACAAAAACCTGGCTGACAGGCTCGGTCTCCAGGAAAAGGAGGGATGGCTTTATTCCACAGAGGGAAAATCCTCCTGCCCAAGGGCCTGATCCGACCAGTGTTGCAGAAACTGCATCAAACCACCCACGCAGGCAGAGGCTCTTACCCAGCTTATAAATAAATATTTTCTAACCTCTGGACTTAAACCCCTAGCATCACAGGTATAGGCTGAATGTTTAATCTGCCAAAAGAACAACCCTCGACCAGGAGTAGCAGTGTTGCCAGCCACTCTGGAACCTACCCCAGGCCCAGGATTGGTGTGGCAAATAGACTTTACTGAGTTTCCCAGGACCCAAGGGTACAGGTACCTCCTCATCCTGGTGGATTGATTCAGTGGATGGCCTGAAGCCTTCCCATGTCGTAACAACACTGCCAAAACGGTGGCTCTTAAGTTTGTCAAGGAGATCATTCCTCGCTTCGGACTCCCCCAGTGGATGGAATCTGATAACGGAACACACTTCACATCACAAGTTGTTCAAAAGATATCAAATGCTTTGCAAATCCCCTGGAAACTCCACACACCATGGCGACCACAAGCCAGTGGAGTAGTGGAACGCACAAATCAGAAACTCAAGCAACACCTCTCAAAGGTCTGTCAGGAGGCCTCTCTTAGGTGGCCTGATGCTTTGCCCCTTGTGTTACTCCGCATTCGTGCTCTCCCCAAGGGTAGGTTAGGGCTTAGTCCCTTTGAGATTATGTTTGGAAGTGCATGGCCTCTGAATGGTACACCGGTTCTGGCAGGAGAGTGGGAAATGGGGTGTGGTTTCTTGTCTCAGTACATGTGCTCGCTGTCTGCTGTTCTTTCTTCTCTTCACAGATACACCAAAGATTCACAGCCTCTTCTGCTGGATGCCCCGGTCCACTCCTTACAGCCTGGTGACTCTGTTCTCGTTCGGACCTGGAAGGACGAACCTCTCCAAGAGAAGTGGAAGGGACCCCACATCGTCCTGCTGGTCTCCCACACGGCAGCAAAGGTCGAAGGACACAAGAACTGGATTCATCACTCTCGATTGAAAGCAGTACCCACTCCTAAACAGTGAACTGTCCAGCCTGCAGAGAAAACTGCCAATGACAATTTGGGACTTAAGCTGTTATTCAAAAGACAGTAAGGGTCACTGGGAATGCCTGGTGATCTCTCTGAACAGCCACAGCACACTCCCCGCGAGAACCCTGAGTATTGGTTCTATCTATTCACAGTAGGCCGACCTAACCTATGGTCCTGGTCCTTTTATTTTTTGATTTGTTTGGTGTTAATAATTGTTATCTTCTGGGCATTTGGGTTATTGTAATCACAATATGGATTCAGGTTTAGGGTCTCTCACAACATTCCTTTTTATCACAGAAGTAATCCTTCTGTTACCTACTGTTTCACCCACATCGCATGCAGGATGGGGAGCCATCCCTGCAGATATGGCTACCAATACCTATGAGGCCCTAAAAATTGCCTTTGCCCATGAGTTCAATCTTTCCCACTGTTGGATATGTGCCCAGACTCCCCACCATTCGGCTGGATTGCCCTGGAGAGTAGTTCCCCAAAATTGGTCAGACTTTTGTCAAAGGTGGATGGTTACCAGCAGCAGCACCTCTGACAATTTAAGTTTGCAATCCAACTGTACTGCGGAAGCTCCCTCTTAAGCCCCAGCCTATTCGTTTACGCTCTCCACCCACTGGTCTCATATGTTTTCAGCAAGCCAGTACAAGTAATCATACCTGGTTTGCAGGCATTAGTACATGTAGATTTTATATTGGTCCTGGTATAAGTCTCACTGTTCCTTTACTAAATGCCACCGGTTGGCAAACCGGCGCTGCATTCTTTGCCCATTCCCCACAAGCCACCCTACGGGACCTACAAGGTAACAATGGAAAGGCTAGTTATGGTGAAGCATTCTGGGTTTGTGGTAATAGTGCCTATAAATGGCTTCCTCATGGTTGGCATGGTAGCTGTTACAAAGGCTATCTTGCTCCTCCCCTCCGCGTTCTAACCCAGGCTCCCTCAGGTCACCCTAGGTACTATCGGTCCTTGAGAGCTACCATTGAACCCATCGGAGAAGGAGACAGGTTTGGGATGATATTCCTCCCTACTTATGGGGTGGGACGGCTAACCCAACTCTACAGGAGACTGTCTAAATTTCTCACTCAGTTTGCCAATGATACCCTGGCCATAGAGAAAGGCATAAGTTCTGAGTTCTGAGCTGTACCAGCTTCGACTGCTGGCTCTACAAAACCGCCAGGCCCTAGATTATGTGTTAGCCTCACGGGGCGGGCTTTGTGCCCTTATTGGAGAAGAATGTTGTACCTATGTCCCAGAGTTTTCACAGGATATTAACAAGCATATCTTGTCAGCCGAACAGGCCTTGAACCAGTGGAAGGCCCAGGAAGGAGAACCCACTATTTTTGATTCCCTTTGGAATTGGTTACCTGCTCTAAGGGGACTAGGGGGAGGCATTGTTCGCATCTTGTTCACAGGTGTTGTGATATGTTTTGTCCTTTTCCTTTTGCTCGCTTGCTGTAAAGTGCTCATACGTAAGATTTGTACCTCCCATTCCCCAGAAGTTCCTTTATACTCTCTCATTGATGATCCCAATTGCATGGAGCTTAATCGCATTTTGTCTTTAGAGTATGAGAAAACTCTGTCAAAGGTTTGTTGAGTGTTCTCAAAGGAGGGATTGTTGGTGTCACTAGGCATAGCTACCAGGTAACTCGGGGGAGTGGAAGGCCATAAGTGCCAATGAAACTCCCCTGCTCTGGGTCTAAGTGAACCACAGAACTCCATCTTGTGAACTTTAACCTACCTCCATGCTCACAGCCTAAAGGCTGTAGCAGAATATGTAATGGTCAGCTTTTTTCTAGCAGACAGCTGCAGTTTCGCTCGCACTAACAGAAACAGTAGTGATAAGAGGGGGGGGAAGGGGGAGGGAAAGGCCTACTGCGTAGAGCTTGCAAGGCCAAAGATAAGCATGCGAACGGGAATGTTTCTAACATGCACAATGTGTACCTGCTGTAACTGCTATCGGGTAGGGAGGGGTAGGAGGGAGAAACCAGAACAAACGGCTTACTGAAAACAGCTTGGAATATAAAAGGGAAGACTTGCTTGTATGTGCTGTGCTTGATTTGAGACGTGCCTGTCTCCCTGCACCACTTTGAGATCTCAAATAAACTTTGTTTGCTTCTCCACCCTGGTGTGTCTATTGGTGCGGCACACACCGGGCAACGAACCCTGTTGCCCCCTCGGGGCCCTCTGGGACGGCAACAGTCTTATATCTCATTGACTGACTGGTGATGCCCCGCCCCTTATATACACGCAGGGGCATGGCTGACAGCATTCTAGGCAGTTCAAGGAAAATGTAGTTCTCAGAAAGTCTGGAAGGTTCCACAAGATTCTACAAAGGTCCAGAACATTCTAGGAGGCTAGTGAAAAATGAATCCACATACGGAATACCTGAAACATTTTACTTCAAACATTCTATTTTCCCTTTTGTCGCTAACAACAAAAACAGCACCTCAAGCTTGGCGCCCCCCCAAGCCAGCACCCCAGGGGGTCGCCTGCCCCTCAATCCAGCCCTGGAGGTGGTAATTTTAGCTGATATCTCCCTCCTGATTCTAACAAAGGCCCAGGGAGCATGGCTACTGATAGCATCCTGAAGCCACCCAGGCCTACATGCTGCTAGTTTCTTTACTGCGATGATGCCTGCCAAAGTTATCACTGACTGGTGTGGGAAAGTGTCCTACCATGGAGGAAGAAATGAGGCTGCAATCCCTAGAAACCTTCGGCAGAGGATTGCAGAGTACCTCCACAGAAGTTTTATTGAGATCGCTCAGGAGGATTCAAGGGTCATCCCTGTGTCATAAGTAAACTGCTCCACATGCTCCCCCCACCTAACTTAACAGGGGAATGAAAATCAGATAACAACTCTACCTCACTGTGTGGTACCACTACCTCTTCTAGTATGAGTAAATTAATGAAAAGTCAATAGCTGTGTCCTGCTAAGTTCGTGGCCACCATCACTGTAATGGGAAATAAATTTACACATTTACCTGAGGTCCCCCCCGCATCAGACTTGCCTGTTTTTAACTGCCGGGACTAACTGTAGTGCAGTCTTGAACAGGTTCTGGTTCACAGCATAACTGGATCCCCAGCTGCATGTCCCCCAGCCTGCTACTCTTCCTCTTTCCCATCCCTGCTGTCTATGGCTGGGGCCTGTGACTCAGACTCCTCGGAGGTATCCATGGTGACATGTAGGATGTTGGTCTCTGCCAAGTATTTCATGCAGTTTATTGTAGAAGTGGCAGGTCTGCGGCTCAGCACTGGATCAACAGCAGGGCCGGCTCCAGGCACCAGCACAGCAAGCAGGCCAATGGAGTGGGGCAGCACGTCCGGCCTCTTCGGCGGCAATTCAGCAGGCGAGTCCCTCAGTACCTCTCAGAGGGAAGGACCTGCCGCCGAATTGCTGCCGAAGAACGAAGCGGCGGCGGTACAGCTGCCGCCGAAGTGCCTCCGATCGCAGCTTTTTTTTTTTTTTTTCACCGCTTGGGTGGCAAAAACGCTGATCAACAGTTGGTCTCCCTGGCCTTCTGGTATGCCTGCCTCAGTTTCTTCACTTTCACATAACACTGCTTCTTATCCCTGCCTTACCCCTTCACCCGAATCCCCTATGCAATCTGCTCATAGGTATCAACATTTCTACCATTACTCTGTAGCTGTGCCTGCACAGCCTCTTCTCTTCACAGGTTCAGGAGCTCCGGTATTTCCTGTCTACTCCAGCCAGCAGTATGTCTAGAACGTGTAACTGGTATGGTTGGTTGGGCAGTTGCACACACCTTGGGAGAGCTGCTGGGTGTGCTCACTAAGCTGGGCAATATGCGGGATTTTTAAAGACTGTGGGGCTTCTGGTCTTCATGACTCCCAAGTAGTGGAGTTCACAATTGTGACCAGAGTGGTGTGTTGGTCACTGTGGAATGGCTTCTGAAGGTCTGTTAGGGTCAACATAGGTCATGATTGGTATAGGAACAGGTGGAAAGCAGCAAATAGAAAGGATATTACATATTCAGAAAAATGGAAATGAATTTACCAGTGGGTAACAAAAAACCCTAAACAGTTAAAGGTGCGACATGTAAAGGCACACAATAAAGGAATGGGTATGGAGGCCACCTGGAATAATCAGGTAGATACAATAGCCCGACAGCATAACATAGCAGTTGTAACCAGAGGTCAGAAAAGGAACATCTGTGTTAACACATCTGAGCCAACAGATAGCACTACAGACCACCCTGAGTTCCAAAAAAGAAAAGAAAAGACAGGAGTTACTTAATGTAGCCCATCAGTTTATGCATGAAGGAATGGAAGGGACTTTAAAAAGGCTAAGGCAAGTAGCAAAATGGGAGTGTATGGAAGATGATGTTAAAACATGGGTGCGAAATTCTGCGGTGCGCTCAGGACAAGGCTCGTCCTCCACACTGGTAACCCATGATGCACCAACGAAGGCTTGGGCCATAGCACAGGATTCAAATTAATTTTACTGATGAATTGCCAAGGAGTAAGAAGGATTCCAGTACTTATTGGTGATAATTGATTCCTTTTCAGAATGGGTAGAGGCATTTCCCACTAAAAATAACAGCACCAGGGTGGGGGCCAAAAAGTTCTTTAATAAGGTAGTATGTAAATATGGCACCCCCCCCCCAAAAAAAAATTATAAATTCGGACAATGGGGGAGCCTTTGTAAAAAAAATCTTTACAACAATGATACAAGCCTTGGGAATTAAACAAAAGCTCCATATACCATACCGGCCTCAGTCCTCAGGCCAAGTAGAGCGCATGAACCGCACTATTAAGGAAGCGCTCCGGAGGGTAGTAAATCACACAGGAAAAAAATGGCCAGATAAACTGCCTCTAATTTTGGCTGCCATCCACAGCAGTAATAAACTAAGGACAAAAATCCAACCCTTTCAAATTCTGTTTGGACATCCAATGTGCCTAATGAATGATCCTAGTTACCTAGTACAGGGTCAAAAAAAAGCTCTAATATAACCCAGCATGATTATTTTCAATGGCTCAAACAGTTACAAAAAAATAAAGTCACCCTCCAGTATAGGGTTAATCAGGCCATCAAACACATAAATAACAAAATTCAAAAACAAAGACCCACAAAGGCAGCCCTGTAAAAATCAGGGAACCAAGTCATGTACCTTAAAATGGGAAAAAGGGGCCACTCACTGAAATCAAAATGGAGAGGCCCTTACTCCATAGTGGACCGCCTTAGCCCACTGGTATACCGTATTTAAAAAACTAAAATGGGTAGATGTTTCACAAATTAAATTGTTTACATAAATAATAATGTTTGAATTCTTTGCAAAAAAGGACTTCCCAGAACCTGAGCACAAGGCGCTGCTTAACCACCACAATTTTAATCCACAGAAAATAAAACTCCAGTGTAAGTCTGGCTTTACCTGCTTCTGGGAACTTTCAGTGCCCAGATAATTAGAGCGATCATGGAAGAAGATGCAGCCCTCCTCATAAGCCAATATTTAAGAAATAATTCACTCCCCACCAACCAATCATGGATTCCTACCCGTGATCCAGTAATCCTCATGAAATGGTATAACAAAAACACTAGCCAAATCTTAAAACCCTTAGGAAATACCTATGTGTATGCCTGGGAAAAAAAAGTGGGACTTAAAGTGTACCTTATAAACACCACAGAAATACCAAACCACTGGGAAATAAAGGTTAAAATAGAGGGTCCCTCTGGAAATACCACCTGGAGATCCAGCTACCCACAATTACCATATCAGTAAAATAAGCCTGTTAAGACAAAAACAATACTAACAGTTACTGTAGGGTACTGTCCAATACCCCGTAGTAAATTGAATCTATGGTTCCCAGACACATGCACCAAAACCTGGACCAAAAAATTATGCATTCAAAAAAGGTACCCCAATTAAAATAAAAATAAAAATTGTTTGTAACTCAAAGTAATCCAGTAAAAGGCCTGTTAAATCCACTATTAATAAAAATAAAAATGGACATGAATTGAACTAATTAAACGTGTCTAAATTAAAACCCAAATGTTCACCCTACTCCCTTCCTATTATAATGGCCTAAATAAAAACACATCAACACTCCAATGGCCGAGCAAAACAAAATGCAATAAACACCATATTAGGTGAAATTGGTTTTAAAGCAGGAATTATGAATACTGTAAACCTGAAGGTAATTAAAAATAAGTTAAGTTTCTTGTCACAACTGCAAAATAGTCTCATTCACAAGCAGGCAAATACTACTGTGGACTTGGTACAAATAGGTCTGGAAAACCTAAAAGCAACATGGAATATGTGGCAGTGGCTAAACACCACCTCCTGGCTGCTGTATAAACAACAAATAGAATTAGAAAATAAAACTGCCTTGGCCAAAAAATGTACCAAGACGCAAATTCTTAGTTTAGCATCACTTGAACATGAAATGTTTTGGGTAATATCTGAGAATGTTAGGGCATTAACACATCTTTTAAAACAACAAAAAAGGTCCTCATTTAACACCTACAAATATGAATGGATGCAATATGTTTCCAGCCTGGTTAAGCCTAATTTATTAGGTAAAATTATTGTTAAAATTGCTCACCAACAGTCGGTGAGAACAAAAATATGGAAAGTGAGCCCGCTCCCAAAATTGACCATGGGATCCTTTTGGCTACCCTGGGTTATAGGTCAATGGCCTAAAAAAAAAAGAAAAAATTATTGGACACCCGAGGGTATATGAAGTAAAGCCCTCAGAAATGGGTGTGCTTGTCCTTACCCGTCACCACAGAACCATGTAGCAGGGACACATCATTGAAAACATGTGTATGAAACAAACTGAAAAAAGTAACACGTTTTGTACAACGGACAATGTGTGTGTGTTACATCATGGGAAACAGTATTTTGAGAAAATGCAAATATCAGCCAAACGCCAGTGAATAAATGTAGATGTAATGCCAGTGTATTATATACACCTCTACTCCGATATAACGCGAACCGATATAACACTAATTCGGATATAACGCAGTAAAGCAGTGCTCCGGAGGGGCGGGGCTGGGCACTCTGGCGGATCAAAGCAAGTTCAATATAATGCAGTTTCACCTATAACGCGGTAAGATTTTTTTGGCTCCCGAGGACAGCGTTATATCGGAGTAGAGGTGTACTAGCAATCACGCGTACTATTTACCAAAAATAAAAAAAGCACAGAGCACTATAACTGCCACTCCAGTTAATTTCTCTGTTACCCTTGACCTGGATTGGCACGATCTAACTGATCACTTGTTGTCAAAAATAAAGGTGACTCGGTTTTTATAACAGACACAGAGGGATATAGGGAAGTGTGTCATTCAAATATTACATGCTAATGGAAACATGCTAAAAAATACCAAGTCTAAAAAAAACCTGACAGCTTATCACTGGTACGACGTTTTTACAGGCTGGTCCCTGACTTCTAAAGGCATACTGTCTATCGTGTTTCACCCATTACTAGTTGTATTAATATTGTCCGCTGTTTGCTTACTAGGAATGTGTTGTATGTGCTGTTAAACAAAAAAAAATGTTTGTTAAATTACAACCACAAGCTCAAATGGCCTCTCAGTATATTGCTATAAAACAGTTGTATAAAATATGACCCTGTGATAAATGAAGAAGTGTGTGTGTGGGGGGAGCTACCATTTATAAACACCCAGCCAGCCAGTTAGCTGTAAAATCCCTCTTGGTGTCTGTTCTCTGCTTGCTTTTTCTGTAAAGGGTTAACAAGCCCACAGGTAAAAGAAACGGAGTGGGCACCTGACCAAAAGAGCCAATGGGAAGGTTAGAACTTTTAAATTTGGGAAAGAAACTTTCCCTTTGTCTGTTGTTCTCTGGGCTGCAGGGACGGAGCAGCAATGCTATAAGCAGGAATGCTTTCTAAGGTTTGAACCAGGTATGAAAAAGTATTTTCCATACCTAGAAGAAATAATTTGAATAGGGAATGTTTAGTTAGATGCTATCAGGTTTATTTCTTATTTTGGCTTGTGGATCTCCTCTGTGCTAACCTCAGATGCTTTTGTTTGCTTGTAACCTTTAAGCTGAACCCCCCCAAAAAGCTAGTTTGGGTGCTTAATTTTTGGAATTGCTCTTTTAAAATCTAGCAAAAGCCTAAATTCCAGATGTATTGTTTTCCTTTTTGTTTTTAATAAAATTTACCTTTTTAAGAACAGGATTGGATTTTTGGTGTCCTAAGAGGTTTGTGCACGTTGTTTGATTAGCTGGTAGCCCCAGCTAATTTCCTTTGTTTTCTTTCTCAGCTCTTCCCCGGAGGGTGGAGTTGGGGGTGAAAGGGCTTGAAGGTACCCCACAGGGAGGAATTCCCAAGTGCTCCTTCTTGGGCTCAAAGGGGGTTTATTGCATTTGGGGGTGGCAGAGTTTACCAAGACGAGGTCAGAGAAAAGCTGTAACCTTAGGAGTTTAATACAAGCCTGGAGTGGCAAGTATTAATTTTTAGAATCCTTGCAGACCCCACCTTCTGCACTTGGAGTGACAGAGTGGGGAGTGAGCCTTGACAGACCCTCTCAAGAATTGTTCTTGGAGGGTCAAAAGGGGGATACGTAGTGGTAGAATTTTATGTTTGTATTTTTTATAATTTAAAATAAAAAATAACGAATAATAATATAGCATGTATTAATGTATGATTTGACCATATCCTGCCAGCCACCCTTTCTGAAAGCAAAAAGGAATGGCCTAGGGTGGCCATTGGTAAAGATGCATCAGCCAGAATTTGTGTCTGAGCTGATTTCAAGGCAGTAATAGACCTTTTAGGGTCACTACTTTGTTGTAGGTTTAGCATTTTAAAATAAGTAAAAGAACGCAATGATTGGTTTCTCTTGCATTGCAATTTAATGTTCCTGTTCAAATGCTCTGTGTAAATCAATTCTGTTTTGTGTGTGAATGAGGTATGCGTGTGTTAGAAAATAAGTGCGAAGGCCATCACCGGACCAAATGTTCTAGGAAGGGACCGAGGACAAACGTAAAGGCGCCAGGAGATTGCAAAACACCCCTATTGAGATGTCAAAGGAGGGCAGATTAACGACTCTAAAAATAAGACAGGCACCTATCAATGGGGACAAAATAGCTGTGATCAAAACCAGCATGGGGTAACTCCCTAAAAGACTTAATAAAAAAACAAGAATAAAAAATAAATAAAAAAAAAACAATTTAAAAAAACAACTGATTACAGCATGATGGTGCAAATCTCACTGGTCCCAATGAAGTAAAATCACTATATAAACAGAGTGCCTTGCCATGAAACTTTGGGTTCGTCCTGCCAAGACTTCCCCAGAGCATCATGTCGCAACCGACAGAACCCGACTCTGTGTGTGTGTGTGTGTGTGTGTGTGTGATTGAATGCATATGCTAATTGTTGTATCTTCAATAAACACTGTGTATTGCCTTTTCCCCTAAAAAGGATCCCGTGTGCTTCTTATAAGCATAACAAACTTTCTGTAGCTACATCAGCAGCAGCTGCCAGGGAGAGGAACTGCCAGGGCATCTCTGCTCAATCTCATGTGCCCGGGACAGAGAGACATCTCTCCAGGATGGCATTATAAATCAGATAACATAAACTCTAATTGCTTTGACATTTTTCCCCTCCAGACACTCGGACATCTGATCTGGTGCACAGAAGGGGAATATCTCGGACCATACACCAAGGGCAAACTCTGGTGGAAATTGTCTTTAAATAAACAGAAAAAAATCCCATGAAAGCAACTCAACCTCATCGCCAAATAACCAGAATCATTCTCACTGTCCAGCACCCAAACATCCTTCATTCTGACCTTGTCATTTGGATTGACATTTACATGACTTTCTGAAATTCAGTTCAGAGAAGTGAGTGGAGATCTCTCCTCTCAGGGCTCTCCCATCCTTTCCCTTTCCTCCCTCTAGGTAGGGGCTCTCCCCCATGGCTCTTCTCCAATATCCTACCTTTCCTTTGGGCAGGGCTGAGCTTTCCTATTGGAGCTGATTCATGGACTGGGGAAAAGTTCTCCTCTGCTGCCATTTCCTGTCTTCTCTCTGAGTTTGGGATGGGTCTAACCCACCCAATGCCACCTCCTACTCACTGGTCTTGAGTGGTTCTTCCTCAGCACATGTTCCTCTCTCTTCACTGGCCTGGGAGGGTTGGACGCTGGACTGTGGGGGTGGCCAGAAAGTCTGTGAGGAGGAAGGAACAGATCAGCTGTAACCCTGGGGGGGAAGGGGATCTGGGCTGTGGAGCGGTGCTGGGATCAGTTCTGGGCTTTCACCTCCCCTGTGACCTGCCTGCCCCTGAGCCGGGTCGCCAGCAGGATCCGGGTTTGTCTGGACTATGACCAGGGGCAGGTAGCATTTTTTGATGTTGGTAACGAGGCCCCGATCTTCACTTTCCCACCAGCCTCTGTCCCTTGGGAGAGAATCCACCCCTGGCTCTGGGTGGGGGGATCCCAGCTCAGACTGTCTCCCTGAGAGGGGAAGGGAGGAGGGGGAATATCCCACTGGGTACCCTGAAATCAGCTTCTCTAGCTCACACATCCTTGCCTCTGTGACCCTGGAAGTCTCCTGTCTTCCTGCAGACTTTGTACCACGCAGACTCTATGACCCTGGAGGCTCTGTGGGGTGTCTGACCTGTCAGACCATAGAGAGCAGGGGGGGATTGAGGTAGAGAATCCAATCTCACTGACCCAAGGAGTTTGCAGCCTGTTTGTCACTGTCCTCTATGGCACTGGAGGTCAGACAGTGCCACTGAGACATGGTGGTAATAGCCCATTGGGAATGAAAAAATGGGCTTCTCTAGCCTAAGTCATCCTAGTGTCTGTGACAGTGGAGGACTCCCATCTACCTACCCCCTGGCTCATCTCTGTGACCCTGGAGAACATCTGTCCACCCAACCACCAATGCCTCATCTCTATGACACTCCTGCCCCCTCCCTCCCTGCAGCCCCAGTGATGGGGATGGGGAGGGGTTGAAGAACCCCTGGAGCTGCAGGAGGAGAAGAGGAGCCCTGAGGGGCAGATGTGGGGGCTGCAGGATCAGAACTGATGGAGGGTCTGGGGCAGGAATGACATGGGGGTTGGGGCTCTAATTCCTAGCTGGGCTGGGGGACAGGCAGATGTGGGGTGGCAGGGACACAGAATTAACTAATTGGGATTTGGGAGGTGTGGGGAGAAGCTGGAGGCTCTGCAGCAGCAGGGCAGCTGGCAGACGGAGACCCAGGGACTGGCGAGTGTGACCTCCAGGCCACCAGGGGAGGAGCTGCTGGGAGGTGGAAGGCGGAATGTCATTTGGACGAAAGTGAGCTGGCTGTGGGGGATGGAAGAGGCAGGTACAGGGCATGTTTAACCAGAAGGGAGAGAAGAAATGAAACGGGGGGCGGGGGGGGAGAGGCAATAATTAAGTAAAACAAGAGTAAATAGAGAAGTCTGGAGAAAGGTGCACGGTGGTGGGGAACTGATATGAAAAGGATGAAAACAAAGCAATCCTGTGAAGGGAAGAGGGAGGGGAAGGGGAGCGAACTGGGAAACCAAGTTGGAATGATCTGTGATAGGGATTTGTCAGAGTTCCCTCCCCACTCTGAACTCTGGGGTACAGCTGTGGGGACCTGCATGAAAGACCCCCTAAGCTTATTTCTACCAGCTTAGGTTAAAAACTTCCCCAAGGCACAAATTCCTTTCCTTGTCCTTGGAGAGTATTGCTACCACCACCAAGTGATTTACACAAAAATTCAGGAAAGGGTCACTTGGAGTCCCTATTCCCCCAAAATACCCCCCCCAAGCCCCTTCACCCCCTTTCCTGGGGAGGCTTGAGAATAATATACCAACCAATTGGTTAACAAAGTGAGCACAGACCAAACTCTTTGGTTTTATGACACTAAAAATCAATCGGGTTCTTAAAAGAATAACTTTATTATAAAGAAAAGGTAAAAGAATCACACCTGCAAAATCAGTTACCCTGTAACTTTACAGGGTAATAAAAAGATTTAAAACACAGAGGATTCCCCTCTGGACTCAGCTTCACAGTTACAAAAACAGGAATAAAACTACCTCTTAGCACAGGGAAAATTCACAAGCTAAAACAAAAGATAATCTAACTCATTTCCTTGCCTTACTTACAATTTTTGTAATTTTAGATGGTTCATTTCATGTATGTTTTCGGGAGATGTTGTACCTACCTACCTGGTCTCTCTCTCTGTCTGGAGAGGGAATAAACAAAAAGAGCACAAACAAAACCTCCCCCCGCCCCCGCCTCCCAGATTTGAAAGTATCTTCTTTCCTTATTGGTCCTTTTGGTCAGGTGCCAACCAGGTTATTTGAGCTTCTTAACCCCTTACAGGTAAAGATTCAATACAGCTGCCCAGGAGGGATTTTATGCTACCCTTATCTGTATGTTTATGACAGGAGATTTAGGGGAAGACAGAGAAATAAATGGATGGAAAACGAGTGCTAGAGACAATGATGTGAAAAACTGTCTGAATGAAATAAAAGGGAGAAGGAAAGAGAAGGTGAGAGCGAGAGGAATCTCAGTCCCACCTGACACACACACGGGATCCCTGGAAAGGATTTTGCTAATATGCGGGGAAAGGGGCACTGCTGGGCTAATGGGCAGGGCTGGCCTTAGGGAAAATGGCACCCTGGGTGAACTTGTATTTTGGTGCCCCTGGCCCCATGGGCATGGTGCCCCCCCATTGTCCCTGGTCCCTCATGGGCTCCCCAGGCTCCCTTCTCCCCAACCCCTGCATTGTGCTACCTTCACCCCTAATCCCTCAACCTCCTTCCTGCACCCCTAACCCCTGCATTGTGCATGCCCCCTTCACCCCATCCCCTGCACTCCCTTCCTGAGCCCCTAACCCCTGCAGTGCATGCCCCCTCACCCCAATCCCTGAACTCCCCTCCTGTGCCCCTAATCCCTGCACCCCCTTCACTCCTACCCCCTGCACCTCCCTCCTGTGCCCCCAACCCCTTCACTGTGCCCCCTTCATTCCTACCCCCTGCACTTCCCTTCTGAGCCCCCAACCCCTGCATTCCCCTCAGCACCCACGTGCAGAAACTGACCCACCTGGATGCACAAAGCAGCTGGCACTGCTGTTCGCTCCCCCACTGGTCTGCTGCTTCTCTTCCCCATGCACCCCCTGGGCTGCATAAGGAGAGGGCAGGAGAGCAGCAGCTGCTGATGCCTCAGCACAGCCCTGGTGGGGAAGTGATCTGAATGCAGGGAGCCCTGGTGTTGGGTGGGGGGGGGGGGGGGGGGGGAGAGTATGTGTGTGTGACAGTGTGTGTTGTGTTGAGGGGAATGTATGTGTGCCTGAGTGTATGAGTGCGCTGTCAGGAGCCTGAAGGCTTGTGTTCAGACACAAGCAGCCGCCAGCAGCTCCAGACCCAGAGAAGCAGCAGCACACACAGATTCCCCCTGTCCCGTCACCTCACCTCAGCGGAAATCAGGTGCATGGGTGAGGGGGACACCCTGACATCAGCCCCCCCCCCTCCAAGCGGACAGGAGGATGCTCCCAGTCCGGAACAGCAGCGGCTGCACATGTGGAGCAGGGGGGGAGGAAGGGAACCCCTTCTCCGGAGGAGTCACCTGGTCACCTGGCTCAGAGGGCTGGTCATCCAACTGCCCCCTGCAGCTCGGGTCTCTCCCCTCGCCCCCTCTCCAGCACTGCTGCTTGCCTGTCTGTCTGCTGCCCCTCCGTCAGCCCAGTTGGCCCTCAGCAGTTCAGATGGGAATCCAAACCCTGCGCACAGCGTCCTCTTTGGCAGGCTGCCCTGGGTCGGGGCCTGGACAGCTCACCCCAAATGTGAGCCCTGGTATGGGCTAATTTCATGCCCAATATCTATGTGTCTGAAACTTATCAAAAAACAATAATAATTCACATTTCAGGCATGCCCACACTGAGTTACAGTGCAATCTCTGACTGATGGACTCCCGTGTTCACAATTCAGAAACTGTCCTCTCCCTGTGTTGAGTTCTGGGATGTTTCTAACACAGTCTCACTTACAGAAATTTACTCAGTGGCTTCTGATACTTCCCCTCTAGCTCTCTGATCAGCTCCCTGAGCCCTGGTCTACACTACGGGGTTAGGTCGAATTTAGCTGCGTTAGGTAGAGTTAAAAACAACTGCGTCCACACAACCAACCCCATTCCGTCAACCTAAAGGGCACTCCTTACCCCTCCCATGGGATACATAAGGGGTGGGATGAAGACCCCGACTCACAACCCTCCAGAATGGAACATGACCATAAGTTCTAAGGGGTGTGACTAGGAGCGTGCATTGAAGTATATTTGGGCCTGCTAAGAAGAAGGAGGGGGAGCGGGAAGGGGAATGGTAATGGGAGAATGGGGGACTGGGAATAGGGGAATGAGGAACAGGGACCAGGGCCAGCTCCAGGCACCAGCTTGCCAAGCAGGTGCTTGGGGCGGCCTCTCCGGAGAGGGGCGGCACGTCCAGCTATTCGGTGGCAATTCGGCGGACGGTCCTTCACTCCCGCTCGGAGCGAAGGACCTCCCGCCGAATTGCTGCCGCAGATCGCGATCGCGGCTTTTTTTTTTTTTTTTTTTGCGCCGCTTGGGGCGGCAAAAACCCTGGAGCCAGCCCTGACAGAGACACAGGCAAGGCTCTGCAGCATCAGAGCTGGGAAAGGGGCCACAGGGTAAAGGCTCATTATGTTGGACTAGATTGATAACTGGTATATTTCTGATATGGGAAATGTAAAAAAGAGTGACTCCACAGCAGACCCCAGAATTTGGCCTGACCATTAGAAAGAAATATGTTTCTCAGCCACCCTGCTGAGTCTGTGTTGATTGAAATTGCCTGTCAGTTTACAAGGTCAATGTTAATTGTAGAAGCACATCCAGAGACAAAGAGTTTGTTCTAAAACTAACAAGATAACAGCTGTTCTTTATGGCTGGTACAATTTTGTTTTCCTAAACTCCAGAATAAGATTTGTGAGAACCCTCCCACCCCCCACACACACACACACTTGCATGCTTATGTTGTTCATTTCCTTTTAAATATAACAAGTGGGATGAATAGACTTACTGAAGTCTGCCATGTCCCACTGATTTTAGAATGGTTATGTTAAAGGATGGGTAGGTAATAAAATGCAGATGTGACAGGATATACATTGAAGTGTGAGTGTGATTGTATGTATAATTAAATGAGAAATGAAAAATTAAAGGCTAAGGTGCCAGCCTTAAAATAAGACCGTTTGGCTGAAGAATACAGTGGATGAGGTAGCCCGATAAACCTGAGGGTATTCTTGTCCCAAGGACAGGGGGGCTGAAGAGCCAAGGAACAAGATAACAACATACTGTATATACTCGTTCATTAGCCCGTTCATTTATAAGCTGACCCTCCAAGATGGTTAGGTAAAAATAGCAAAAACTGTATGACCCTTTCATAAGTCGACCCTATATTTCAGGGGTTGGCAAACTTTGGCTCCCAGCCCGTCAGGGTAAGCCGCTGGCGGGTCGGGACGTTTTGTTTACTTGGAGCGTCTGCAGGCACGGAGCCCCTCAGCTCCCAGTGTCCGCAGTTTGCCATTCCCAGCCAATTTAATCATCAAATTTTGGTGTAGACCTGTTTATAAGCCAACCCCAGCTCTTTGATGCATCACTTTTTTACCAAAAATATTCAGCTTATGAACGAGTATATATAGTACTGTCATTTCATCATTGCTGTGCCATTTGCGTGATTGACTATCACCTCAAACGTGAGAACAGTGATTAATTATCACTTCAAACATGAGAACAGCATGACGAGGCAAATACATGAGGATGGATCCCTATAAAGAACAGACCCTAAAGACTGAGGACTTTGGGTCTGATTCTGCAAACCAACCTCCAGGAGCATTGGATGCACATCTGACAAGGCCCTGCTCCCGCCTCGTGTCCAGGCCACCTGGCCAGTGGCTTGGCACGAGCAACTCTAAGGCTGGTAACTATAATAACAACCTTGCAGAACCTGTATGTGTATAAATGAATGTGTAAATGAAAGTAAAATTGAATGGAAAATTATAGCTATAATTGATTGCTTACTCTGATCCTTTCTGTATTCACAATAAACGTGGCATTTTGCCTTATCCCCTTTAATAAGATCCTGCTGTTTTTTATTTTATTTGGTATAACAATATTTGGGCCTGCTAAGAAGAAGAAGGGGGAGCGGGAAGGGGAATGGTAATGGGAGAACGGGGGCCTGGGAATAGGGGAATGAGGAACAGGGACACAGGCAAGGCTCTGCAGCATCAGAGCTGGGAAGGCAGACATGGGGTAAACACTCTACGGCATCAGAGCTGGGAAGGGGAACACAAGGTAAATGCTCTGTGGCATCAGACCTGGAAACAGAACACTGGAAAGAGGGAGCTCCATTGGTGTGTGGAGCTAGGGGTTAGAAGAGGAAGGGGTTCTATTGGCGTATAGAAGTGTAGTTGGGGAGCGGAAGGGGAAAACTCTATCAGCGTATAAAGATATGTCCGACTGGTGTGAAGGGCTTTGGAACATGTTTGCTTGGAACTAAAACCCCAATAAACATCGCATTGCCTGCACTTCGGAGTTCTGGTCTTCTGCTGTCCATCTGTGTGACAAGAACCAGGGGAGAGGGTGAAGGGAAAGCCCTCTAACACCCCCCCTCTGGCTCCTACATGGAGGCGCGGCGAGGAAGCTCTGCACAACGCAATATCCGCAGGCACCACCCCTGCAGCTCCCATTGGCTGTGGTTCCCGGCCAATGGGAGCTGCGGGGGTGGCACTTGGGGCAGGGGCAGCATGCGGAGCCCCCTGGCTGCCCCTACATAAGAGCCGGAGTGGGGACATGCCGGCTGCTTCCTGGGAGCCGCATGGCAGCTAGCAAGGAGCCTGCCAGCTCCGCTGCACAACGCCACCAACCGGACACAGAGCCGCCAGGATCCCTTTTCGACTGGGTGTTCCAGTCGAAAACCGGACACCTGGTCACCCTATGTTAAAGGTGCATGTTAACCTGTTGCTTGCTAAGAATTATTACCCTTGGGGTATAAAAAGAAAAAAATCCCAAATGGCTTTTCTTTCCTTCAAACCCAGTGATAGAAAACAGCAGAGTTTGTGGCTGAAACTATGTTTGCAAAAGAGTCTTTACTGTAACTGTGAACTCATCGTTGCTCTTAGTGTGAGCTGGCCACAACGAGAAACTTCCCTGAGTCACCAGCAGAGAGCGCTGAAGCCCTGAAGCCTTCACATGTCCCCTGCACTGCACAAGCCTGCTCCTGAGAATCCTCTGTGGGGACACAGGGGTCAGTGCAACCTACGTCTGAGGTTCTGGCAGCACAGCCTCTGCACACACCGTGCTCCTCAGGTCAGGCAGCAGGGCAGAGGAAAAGGCCCTCAGCCATGATCTCCATTCATTGCCTCCAGCATATCCCTCTTTCCCTGACACAGAGCATGGAGATTCATGGGTTTGGGACAGTGAGACAATGTCCCTGACAGACCCATGGAGCAGAAACTCCCATCCATAAGAATAACTCCAAGGAAACGCTTGATGTGAAGCAAACTGTGTCTGGGACTAGACCATGGTACGGTTCACATTATCTCAATGGGCTCTGAAATCTTTGCTCAGGTAGAACTCCCATCGTAGCCACTTCTATTTTATCCCACGTTTACTGTCAGGGGACGGGAGGGGGGAAAGGGGGCACTAGCATGGGCTCTGACGCTTGGCTCTGACCTGAAGTAAGAATAAATAAATGCAAAGTTCCCAGATGCAAATTCTCTCTCTTTTTTAAAGCAACCATTCAATTTTTCCCCTGCCAACACTTCTCCATGTGCATAAATTTGAACTCAAAGGGACAACTCACACGCACAAAGTTCAGCATGTTCTTAAGCATTTGCAGGATTCTTATCCTCAAAATGAAACTCCCAACTAATGTTACAATTTTCAAAAGTACCAAAGGGAATTAGGAGCACAAAACCCATTGACTTTGAATGGGACCTATGCACCAAACTCACCTACGTGTTGTTGAAATCCCACCCTAAAGACAGTTTGGAGTGAAAGTTGTGGTTACATTTCTGTCGTTTGCTTCCTTTAGGGGCTGAGAGCTCCTGCAGCAGGGGCCAAAATCACCTTACTAGTACATGGGAGAGTGGGCAACACTGATCGTCACATGCACACACCCTGGGGGAGAAGTTTATCTAGGGAACACAAGGGAGTTCAAAAATCAAGAGACTGACCTAAAAATACACTATAATCTTTTATTAAAATGTCATGATTTGGGGCCCAATCTCGTAATTTTTGGGAGTCAGACTCATTTTTAATCTCCTGAAGTTGACAATACTGCATTCCCCACAGGCCCCTGAGCAGCCACGCATGGACTTTCAGCCACTTCCCACATTGGGGGGAGGGGGGAGTGTTATTAATCTGGAGCCAGACAGCTGGGGGCGCTGCTGGGGAGGAAGCAGCTTTATCAGCTCAGAGCCCAAATAGACTCTTTTTTACTGTAGATCCCCACCAGAGAAGGGCAGGGAGTTGCAGAGATTGTGGGTGACAGAGAGATGTATGTTTCTCTGTTTCTCATCTCTTCCTCCAAAGGGATCTGTTTAGAAACAGCAGGGCCCAGGTGGGGAAGTTTATCTAGGGAACACAAACAGACCAGGCAAGAGGAAGGGCTTTGGGCAGCGGGGCCCGAAAGCTGAGCACAGAACATAACTGGGCATTCAGAGGCAGCCTGAGCATTTCAGAGCAGGCCTGAAAAAATAATCTATTTTCATTCCCACCATGTACTCAGGTCCTGTCCACTGTGATCACCTGACTCTGCACAGGGCTGGCCCAGTGATTGTGGGGAGGGACAGTGAGAGGATCATTAGACAAACTTTACTAATATATTTTCCCTGCGTGTAGCTTTGTCTTTATCCTCCTTTCCCAGGCTCCTAATGCAGAGAAGAAGGCTGGTCTGGTGGTTTAGCTGTTTATTTGGAAGACCCAGGTTCAAGTCCCTGCTCTGTAACTGTCTTCCTATGTGACTTCAGGCAAGTCATTTATCTGCTCTGTGCTGGACATTCCTCTCTCTGAAATGGGGTAACAGCATTTCCCCACCTCACAGAAGTGTTGTGAGGCTAAACACAGTGTACACCCACCCCAGTAGATATAGTGACTCACAGACCATTTTCTCTCTCAGATATGACTGCAGGGCCCACCTCCCCACTCCTCAACATCCCTGGGACAACCACAGCAACCGCTCACCTGGGGAAGGAATCCTAAGGCTATTTTAATGCAACACAGGAGCTGAAAACAAGGGGGAGGAGCCAGACAGCTCTCTGCAGGTCACAGTTTGAGCAATGCATTACAGCCATGACTAGGTTCCCTTCACATGATATGCATGTTCTCTTTTGTGGGACCACGGAGTCATACAAGTCTTGGGGCTCCTGGAAACCCTCTTGCCCCCTTCAGAGACAGGCAAGCTGTGAACCCCTATTTTCCAGTCCTTGCAGGGCTGTCATGGTCCTTCAGAGGGAGAGAGACAGAGACAAGCAGGAGAGACCCACGATGGGGCAGAGACAGCAGCTTTTCTGGTCTGTTCACTTTGCATTTAAATGTCTCTGCAAGAACATGGGAGCCATGCAGGGCCAAAGAGACTAGGATATCAGAGGCCGGAGAAGCTCGTTTCATGGGACTGGGAGCCATGTGCCACCGGGTGCCTCAGGAATAGAGAGTGAGTTGGGAACCTACACCCCAGACCCAGAAGAAAGGGCGGAGTCTCTCCCCCGTGAATGAGGTTGGTGGGAAAGTAAAGATCGGGGCCTCGCTATCAGCACTGAAAAATGCCACCTGCCCCTGTTCACAGTCCAGAGACACCTGGATCCTGCTGGGGACGCAGCTCAGAGACAGGGGGGTTGGAGGGGAGGTGAGAGCCTGGAACTGGAACCCCCACCTCTGCACAGCCCAGATCCCCCCCTCAGGTGCCGCACTGAGCTCCTCCTTTCTCTTCACAGACTCTCTGGCCACCCCCACAGCCCAGGCTGTCCCATGCCCCACCTCCACCTCCCAGCAATGTCTCCCTGAGGTGAATCCCTCACAGCCCAGCACACAAGGAGACGAATCAAATCTCTGGGGATGTTCAGGACGGTTCAGCCGTATGACGTCCCAGGTCAAAATTTTCCGATCCACAGACAGGAGAAGCCGGGGATGAGCCGTGTCTGGATCCAGAGTCACACTCGCTGGGGAGAGAAGCAGAGTACTTCAGAGCTCAGCCCCCGCAGGAGAGCCCATCCCAAAGAGAAGTTTCTGGATGGAAAGCCCCTCAAACCAGGGGAAGGGGAAAAGGTGCGACAGTTCTGAGGGGCCTCTCTACTCCATTTTCCTCATTAAATATGAAAAAGGAACCTGGGGTGGGATTTTCAGGAAAACCTAAGGGAGTTAGGGGCACAAGGCCCATTGGCACTTAACTTGTGCTCCTGACTCCCTTAGATGCTCCTGACAATCCCACCCAGAAATGTCCATGAGCAGTGCCGGGGCAGAGTAAAGGGTGTTTGGGGGCCTGTCGGTGAGACTTTTTCTGTGTATTGGCTGTGTGTGAACTGGCTGCTCAGGCTGATGTCAGGATCTTTGGGGCACAATGAAGCCAGGCCCCCACTCAACTCGATTAGGTATTTCTGTGCCTGTCACACGACGGCTTTGGACAACACCTGATCAGTTCCAGACCAGATGGGCCTGGTTGAGGCACAAACGGGCAGAACCCTGCTAACTTTGGGGACAATCAGAAAACTGGAAAAGTCCAATTTCCACTAAAGTCAGGCCCACAGAGGCCCAGGGTGATGTGGGCAGAGAAATCTCTCTGGCTCTCCCTGCTGCCACCTAAATGTATGACAGGTAGCTGCTAGGGGGAGGTACACTGCATTGCTTATGTAGGCTGACCTGTATGCCCAGCTGGGCTCCTCTCCCCCAATACAGCCGCTTCCCACAGGGAGGCCCCTTACCCTCACTATGCCAAGCCCCCCAAGCAGGGCCTCCTGCCTGCCCACTCCAGCCAGTCCCCTCATCACCCCCAAGCTGGTACCCTCACCCTCATCCGGTCCCAAATTTCCAGCCATGCCCCTCACTCCCACTCTGACCAGCCACCCCAGCCATGCCCCTAACTCCCCACTCCAGTCAACTCCCACCCCCCCATAGGTGGGTCTCACCTCACACTGTCCAGGCCCCCTAGCTGAAGTCTTCATTCCCTCCCCATGCTGGCCAGATCCCACTAGCTGGGCCCCTAACCTCCTCTGCACCCCAGCCAGCCCTCCTAGCCATTCTGGCTAGCCCCAATGGCCAAGCCTCCATTTGCACGGAAAAACTTGTTAACAGACAAAGCTCGGCCTACATGAGCAAACGTGTGACAAACTAGTGATGTAATCTTAGCTTGCGGTTTCCTTCAAATCTAATCATTTTTATATTGTTTTAGTGTGCTCTGTAATTCTTTCTTTCTTTCTACTTTAACAAGAAGTAAACAAAGATATTATTTTGGGGAAGTTCTTTCCTTCTAATTTAGTAATAAATAAATAATAACAATAATAGCAATTCCACCTGGAAACGTACCCTTCTCATCTGATCCCATGGATTTCCCCTTTCCTGTCTTCAGTTCCAATGGCAGAACATCTAGTGGAAAGAACAGGGGAAAGAGACAAGACTTCATGCTGTCGTGTTTATGGGGTGTCCCTGCTCTTTGTTAACATAACTGCATTTTGGTTATGAGAGAGAAACTGATAGAGCCAGACATAAAGACAGACAAAGCAGTGAAGAAAGAGCCACATCCATTTTTCCAGTGTGGCTAGGTTAAAACTGATCAGAAACTTTGCCTTTTCCCTCTGATGGCAGTGTAACCCAGTGGTCAGTGTGTTTTGTCTCTGTCTGTGCCCAATCCACAGAGACTGCAAGTCTGTAACAGCCCCAGCAAGTTCCTTAGTTCAAGCTGTAGAGATTCCTGTGCTCAGCTGAGGGTGCTTGGTTTGATCCCTAGGTCCTTGGTTTGATTCCTAGGGTTGGCCACAATAGTGGCTTTCACGTAAGAAGGGACTTATCTGGGTTTGAAGCATTGGGGACCTCAGGTGTTTGGGATGAGCTTTGTCTGTAGAGCAGAAGTATATAACCCACTGGTAAATGTGGTGTGTCTCACCTCTGATCTACAGAGGATGTGAGTTTGTTACAACACTCAGGTAGGAAGCTTGGCTCCACAGGTAAAGTTCTTGACACTCATGATTTTAGCTCTGAAGCCCTAGTTCAATCCATGCTGTGTTGGTCAAGCTAGCAACTGTCACAACAGCATGTCAGTGCACTTTACTGTCACTCAGCAAGTTACACCACCATCCAAAGAGACAGCATCTCAATTTTTAAAGACAGGGAAAGTGAGGCTCACAGAGATTAAGGACTAGATTTTTTTTCTTCAGACATGGCTGCTTCTTTATGGTGTAGAAAGGACTGATATTTTCTTTTATAAATTCCCTCAATTATTACATCTCACTCTTGTCCCCACTGTGGAACAGAATTATCCCTAGAACTGAGCAGAGACTAGTTTTCCATCTTTCAAATATTTTAGAGTTCAAAAATTTTCTCCATCTCAAAATGGGACAAAAAATTGAAGTCTTAAAAATATTTTGTAACTCAAAATAGGGGGGGAAATCAGTTCAGGTGAATCAGAATGTTTCATTTTGAAAGTTCCCAAACAATTCCTTTTTAATTTTCACCTTCTTTCTAACTTTTTTTTAGTCTAAATCAGCTGAAATTTTACAACAAAAGGGCACTTCAAATTTTCCTTTAAAAAATGTCAACATGAAACATTTTGACAACTATGACTTATTTTTTCCGCAATTTTATTTGAGTGGTTGCCCCATCTCAAAAAAGATATATTGGAATTGGAAAAGGTTCAGAAAAGGGCAACAAAAATGATTAGGGGTATGGAATGGCTTCCGTAAGAGGAGAGATTAAGAAGACTGGGACTTTTCAGCTTGGAAAAGAGACAGCTAAGGGGAGATATGACAGAGGTATATAAAATCATGACTGGTGTAGAGAAAGTAGATAAGGAAGTGTTGTTTACTACTTCTCATAACACAAGAGCTAGGGGTAGGCAGCAGGTTTAAAACAAATAAAAGGAAGTATTTCTTCACACAATGCACAGTCAACCTGTGGAACTCTTTGGCAGGGGATGTTGTGAAGGCCAAGACCATAACAGGGTTCAAAAAAGAACTAGATAAATTCATGGAGGATAGGTCCATCAATGGCTATTAGCCAGGATGGGCAGGAATGGTGTCCCTAGCCTCTGCCAGAAGCTGGGAATGAGCAACAGGAGATAAAATAAAAAAAATAAAAAATAAATAAAATGGATCGCTTGATGATTACCTGTTCTGTTCATTCCCTCTGGGGCACCTGGCACTGGCCACTGTTGGAAGACAGAATACTGGGCTAAATGGACCTTTGGTCTGACCCAGTAGGGCCATTCTTATGTTCTTGAGCTGGGACATTTGTTGAAACTGATTCCCAATCAGTTCTAATTATCCCCATTTTAAAGATGGGAAAACTGAGGCACAAAGCACGACACATTTTTCAAAAGTGAATACTTAAAGTTAGGAGATTAGCCTTTAAACACAGGGATATTGGACAGATACGTTCACTCCCCAATACCCATTACCACTGTGGAAGGAACCAGGATTTGCCCCAGTTAGTTCTTAATTCGTTTCTGTCTGTTACTATTGCCCAAGGAGTTAGCAGTGGATTCACAGCCCTTTGGACCAGCCCAGAGTGGGGCCTGCAGGCCCTGGGGAACACAGGGGTCTTTGGGAGCAGTGGGAAACCCATCTGTGGAAGGATTCTCCTTCCCACCGGAGCCCATTTACACTGCATCATAAATAGGGAAGAAAGCCTAGCTCTGGCCGGATGAGAACTGCCCTCGTGCAGGAACCGGCTAAGACAGTCACACAGCCCAGCAGAAGGGGCAGGCCCAGGCCAAAGGGGACTCTGCTGCACTGACTCTGGGCAGGGCTGTTACCCATAGGCTGCTCCACTTGGGCTGCACTTTAAACAGCCCCCAGCCTACTGGGGATTCTCTTAGCCCCAATCCGGGAGGCATAGCAACTTCCCGGATCTAGGCATAGCATAGTTTTGAACTGCGGGAGAAGGGCTGTTGGTCCCTCTCTGTAGAATGTGGTTGAGTAACTAATTTGGGATTATTCTGCTGGCTGCTGTGAAGTGGCTGCTGTCTCCTCCTACAGTCACAGAGTCTTCTCTCAATGTCCCCTCCTAGCTCCTTTCTCGGTACCTTTCAGTTTGTTCAGGGTCAGCTTTACAGCAATATTTTTCTGACAGAAATTGCTGAGGCTCCTTTCCAGCTCAGAAGAAGCCTCCAGCAGCTGCTGGAACTTCCCCTCCTCAGACCTAGAGAGAAAAGAAACATTTCTCTGTGTGATTTTATTACTACACGCTAGTGACAGCAGCTGGCCTGAGGGTCTGGAGTCTAAGGGCCTGTCTATGTGGGGAATTTTCTAGCAGAAGTATATGCGTATGGTTATATCACTGGAGCTCTGCCAGGAAACCCCCTGGGTTGACAATCTTATCCAGCCTCTGAGCAGGCACAGCCCAGGCAATGGCAGCACAAGCTTTCTACATAGTGGCCACTGATGTGCTTCAGCACTGATCTGGAGACCAGCTCTAGGGATGAGAAGGGAGTTGTCTCCATGGCTAGTTCAGTCCCTGGCCTTCATCTTCTGTGAGCCAGGATGTTCCCACGTTCTTGTATTTATTGCATGGTGGGCATCTTCCCACTAGGAACTGGTCTGAGAGCCCCGCTCGCCCATTCCTGAAATGATTTCACCCATGTCACCAAACCATAAATTAGGTGGTAAATGTTCTGATCACTGCTGACCTGGGTAAAAGAGTAGCCAATGACCCAGTGGTGAAAGACCCGTATTCCATCCCCAGACTCCTGAGGCAGCCAGTCCCCCAGAGATGGACATTACCATGTTTAGGGTAATAACCCTTCTCCTGGGACTCCAGTCCTGTATAAAAGGGTAACACCCCGGGGCTAAGGGTCAACACAGGGAGATTGGTCTCTGAAATGACCCTGCCCCACACATTGTGCTGTTGTGCCCTGGGGAGATGTGCTAATAAGATTCCCGAGCCCCTTTCCAGTGCTGAGAAGCATGAGGGGGAGTGAGAAGGAGCCACATACCTGCTCATGGTGCTTCTGATGTCCTAGAGGGGAGAGAGAAAAAAGGGAGCTCAGTCCCACATGCCCCACACTGGGTATCCCTCCTGCTCTGGAAGGGACTCACTGTACCGTTACCACTTCTGTCCCAGAGGGAGTTTTTAGGAGAAAGTTTGCAGCTTTAAACAATTTGATACATTTATTTTCCAAAGCTCATGATTCAGGAACCTGCCCATCCCTGTGTAGGGATCTGAGGGGGGGTTATAATGTCCCTCACCTGCAGGAATTCACTGGCTGGCTGCCGGCACTTCCCCTCCAGCTCACTGATCTGCTCACTGAGACGGGAAATCTCCTTGGAGAGTCTGATGACATTTTCATCCTGCAGTTTCACAATCTCCCGGTCCAGCTCTGCCAGCCGGGCCAGCAGGAGTTGCTCTTGTTCCCTCAGGAACTGATGCAGCTGCTCAAACTCAGACATAATCTTCTGCCTCTCAGCTTCTGTCTGTTTCTGTAATAGACAAAAAGAAACAGAGAGAGGCCGGTCAGGGTCACAGAGAGGAGTCATGGGTCAGGTCATAAAGCCCTGGGCATGAGGGAAGGAGCATTTCACTGCAACCCCTGAGAATTCAACACCTGACACTTGAATGTGCCCTGGGGTCACAAGGGAGAAGATTTTCCCACAGGTTCCAGTTTGGACCCTGTCTCCCTTCGAAGGGAAGTTTTTGTGTCGCACATGAGGAGGAATTTCTGTGCCCATTGCCTTCTGGAGATCCAGGTACCGGGCAGCAAGGAGTGGGGTTCAGCCAATACTGACAGGGACTTTGGAGAGAGGCCAGGGGAGAAAGAAAAACCAATAGAACAAACAGATGAAAAAGCAGCATTATTGTAAGTAGGAAGACAGGATCCTCGTTGTTTTTACAAACCGTATTGAGACACAAAGAGAGAGAGAGAGACTCCACCAAACATACAGAAACTGATTCCCCCTCTCCCCCCCCCACACAGAGAAAAACCCACAAAGAACAGACAGCTACTCTACATTTCTCTTATCTTTCTCTCTGCTGCAACTGGGGGGTGGACGGCAGGGGCAGGTGCTTGGTCCTCACTTCACTCTCTGGCCCCTCTGGAGCTGTGTGGGTCCCAGGCCAATATGCCCTTTCAGGGTGGTAAGCCCCAAAATTCCACACAGCCTCCCGGGGATCCCTTATCCCTGCATCCCAAGGTGTGGTGGGGGCAGGGATAAGGGGTCCCCAGGGTGCTGGAGCACACTGCACCCAAAGCCCTGGGGATGCACATCACTGCTCTGCAGCCAGCAGCAGCCAGCTGGGGGTGTGTGTGTGTTTTCCCTCCGATACCTTCATTTTATATCAAACTTCAAAATAAACAGAGAAAAATAAATAAAAAACCAACCAAACGAAAACCTCTTCACTGGACAGCCCACTTTAAACATTAAGAATTGCAAAGTTTCATCTTACTAGTTTGACAGCCCTGGAGCCTGATATCCTAATTAGCCTCAGAACAGGGGCACATGGGCATTTTCCTGACAGCGTGACTCTGCCTAGAGCCGGAGAGCCCAATTCTCAGATTAGATGGTAGTTCAATATAAAACCTTCTCCCACTGCAGCCATTCTACTGAGAGAGCCACCAAAGGAGCCAATTATGCCATGTATGTACTCATGTGCTCCTTGTGGGCACCTAAGTCCCATCAACAGCAGTGCCACACTTAGGAAATAGGGTGGGCAGTAGAGTTTTCCCACAGTGCACCACATTCCTAGGGCTAGAGTGTCGACACAGTGTGTGTGTGTGCTAGGCACTCTGGGATAGTGTTACTTTGACTCAGGTCTATGCACAGCAGTGTGGATGCTATAGCCCTAGGTTCATGCACAAGTCAGAAAAACATTAGCCTAGGGTTAAAGTGCAGTGTAGACACTCAAGCCCCGGGGTTCCCTGATACAGGTCAGCTGACTCAAGTCTCACTATCCCTTGGCCTACATTGCTGGATAGACATACCCTCTGGGGTTATGCCAGCATAGCTACAGTGCTATAGTATACGTTCAGCTCAGGTTGACATTCCAGTGGACAGGGAGTCGGAAGACCTGGGTTCTGTTCCTAGCTCTGCTCCTTGGTGACCTTGGCAAGTCACTTACCCACCTTGTGCCAAAATGAGGATAATGATATTGACCTCCTTTGTAAAGAGCTTAAGAACATAAGAATGGCCTTACTGGGTCAGACCAAGGGTCTATCTAGCCCAGTATCCTGTCTTCCGACAGTGGACAGTGCCTCAGAGA